>NW_024394965.1:0-5834 GCF_016617805.1 Bactrocera tryoni
GACAACTCTATGACAACTCCAATAGCATCAAAACGACTAGTTAGCATAAATATGTAAAGTTCATATTTTTTCGCAACTTGATATCGATTGCTTAATATGTATGTACCAAGAACTCGAATCTACACCTTATTATAAAATTGTGAAATTGCTCCAAATACACTGTCGTTATGGCTATAAGACATTTCTATGACAAGTCCAATAACATCAAAACGGCTAGTTAGCATAAATATGTGAAGTTCATATTTTTACGCAACTTGATATCGATTGTTTAATATGTATGCACCAAAAAATCGATTCTACATCTTAATATAAGATTGTAAAGTTGTTCCAAATACACTGTCTTTATGGCTATACGACAATTCTATGACAACTCCAATAACATCAAAACGGCTAGTTAGCATAAATATGTAAAGTTCATATTTTTTCGCAACTTGATATCGATTGCTTAATATGTATGTACCAAGAACTCGAATCTACACCTTATTATAAAATTGCGAAATTGCTCCAAATACACTGTCGTTATGGCTATACGACAACTCTTTGACAACTCCGAAAACATCAAAGCGGCTATTTAGCATAAATATGTAAATTTCATATTTTTACAAAACTTCATATCGATTGCTTAGTGTGCATGTACTAAAAAATAGATTATACACTTTAATATAAGATTGTGAAATTGCTTCAAATACACCGTCGCTATACGACAACTCTATGACAACTTCAATAACTCCAAAAACGCTAATTAGAATAAATATGTAAACTTCATATTTTTACGCAACTTGATATCGATTGTTTAATATGTATGCACCAAAAAATCGATTCTGCACCTTAATACAAGATTGTGAAATTGCTCCAAATACACTGTCGTTATGGCTATACGACAACTCTATGACAACTCCAATAGCATCAAAACGGCTAGTTAGCATAAATATGTAAAGTTCATATTTTTACGCAACTTGATATCGATTGCTTAATTTGTATGTACCAAAAAATCGATTCTACACCTTATAATAAAATTGCGAAACTGCTCCAAATACACTGTCGTTATGGCTATACGAAAACTCTATGACAACTCCAATAACATCAAAACGGCTAATTAGTATAAATATGTAAAGTTCATATTTTTACGCAACTTGATATCGATTGCTTAAAATGCATGTACCATAAAATCAATTCTACACCTTAATTCAAAATTGTAAAGTTGTTCCAAATACACTGTCTTTATGGCTATACGACAACTCTATGACAACTCCAATAACATCAAAACGGCTAGTTAGCATAAATTGATGAAGTTCATATTTTTTCGCAACTTGATATCGATTGCTAAATTTGTACGTACCAAAAAATCGATTCTACACCTTATAATAAAATTGCGAAATTGCTCCAAATACACTGTCGTTATGGCTATACGACAACTCTGTGACAACTCCACTAACATCAAAACGGCTAGTTAGCATAAATATGTAAAGTTTATATTTTTACCGCACTTGATATCGATTGCTTAACGTGTATGTACCAAGAAATCGATTCTGCACCTTAATATAAGATTATGAAACTGCTCTAAACTCTCTGTCGTTATGGCTATACGACAACTCTATGACAACTCCAATAACATCAAAACGGCTAGTTAGCATAAATATGTGAAGCTCATATTTTTTCGCAACTTGATATCGATTGCTTAATTTGTATGTACCAAAAAATCGATTCTACAACTTATAATAAAATTGCGAAATTGCTCCAAATACACTGTCGTAATGGCTATACGACAACTCTATGACAACTCCAATAACATCAAAACGGCTAGTTAGCATAAATATGTAAAGTTCATATTTTTTCGCAACTTGATATCGATTGCTTAATATGTATGTACCAAGAAATCGAATCTACACCTTAATGTAAGATTATGAAACTGCTCCAAATTCTCTGTCGTTATGGCTATACGACAACTCTATGACAACTCCAATAGCATCAGAACGGCTAGTTAGCATAAATATGTAAAGTTCATATTTTTTCGCAACTTGATATCGACTGCTTGATATGTATGTACCAAGAAATCGAATCTACACCTTATAATAAAATTGCGAAATTGCTCCAAATACACTGTCGTTATGGCTATACGACAACTCTATGACAACTCCAATAACATCAAAACGGCTAATTAGCATAAATATGTAAAGTTCATATTTTTACGCAACTTGATATCGATTGCTTAAAATGTATGTACCATAAAATCAATTCTACACCTTAATTTAAGATTGTAAAGTTGTTCCAAATACACTGTCTTTATGGCTATACGACAACTCTATGACAACTCCAATAGCATCAAAATGGCTAGTTAGCATAAATATGTAAAGTTCATATTTTTTCGCATTTTGGTATCGATTGCTTAATTTGTATGTACCAAAAAATCGATTCTACACCTTATAATAAAATTGCGAAATTGCTCCAAATACACTGTCGTTTTGGCTATACGACAACTCCATGACAACTCCAATAACATCAAAACGGCTAGTTAGCATAAATATGTAAAGTTTATATTTTTACCGCACTTGATATCGATTGCTTAACGTGCATGTGCCAAGAAATCGATTCTACACCTTAATATAAGATTACGAAACTGCTCCAAACTCTCTGTCGTTATGGCTATACGACAACTCTATGACAACTGCAATAGCATCAAAACGGCTAGTTAGCATAAATATGTAAAGTTCATATTTTTTCGCAACTTGATATCGATTGCTTAATTTGTATGTACTAAAAAATCGATTCTACACCTTATAATAAAATTGCGAAATTGCTCCAAATACACTGTCGTTATGGCTATAAGGCAACTCTATGACAACTCCAATAGCATCAAAACGGCTAGTTAGCATAAATATGTAAAGTTCATATTTTTTCGCAACTTGATATCGATTGCTTAATTTGTATGTATCAAAAAATCGATTCTACATCTTATAATAAAATTGCGAAATTGCTCCAAATACACTGTCGCTATGGCTATACGACAACTCTATGACAACTCCAATAGCATCAAAACGGCTAGTTAGCATAAATAGGTAAAGTTCATATTTTTTCGCAACTAAATATCGACTGCTTAATATGTATGTACCAAGAAATCGAATCTACACCTTAATATAAGATTGTGAAATTTCTCCAAATACACTGTCGTTATGGCTATAAGACAACTCTATGACAACTCCAATAACATCAAAACGGCTAATTAGCATAAATATGTAAAGTTCATATTTTTACGCAACTTGATATCGATTGCTTAAAACGTATGTACCAAAAAATCAGTTCTACACCTTAATTTAAGATTGTAAAGTTGTTCCAAATACACTGTCTCTATGGCTATACGACAACTCTATGACAACTCCAATAACATCAAAACGGCTAGTTAACATAAATATGTAAAGTTCATATTTTTACGCAACTCGATATCGATTGTTCAATATGTATGCACCAAAAAATCGATTCTACACCTTAATATAAGATTGTGAAATTGCTCCAAACACACTGTCGTTATGGATATTCGACAACTCTATGACAACTCCAATAACATCAGCACGGCTAGTTAGCATAAATATGTAAAGTTCATATCTTTACGCGACTTGATATCGATTGCTTGATGTGTATGTACCAAAAACTCAATTCTACCCCTTAATATAAGATTGTGAAATTGCTCCAAATTCTCTGTTGTTATGGCTATTCGACAACTCTGTGACAACTCCAATAGCATCAAAAAGGCTAATTAGCATAAATATGTAAAGTTCATATTTTTACGCAACTTGATATCGATTGCTTAAAATGTATGTACCAAAAAATCAATTCTACACCTTAATTTAAGATTGTAAAGTTGTTCCAAATACACTGCCTTTATGGCTATACGACAACTCTATGACAACTCCAATAACATCAAAAAGGCTAATTAGCATAAATATGTAAAGTTCATATTTTTACAAAACTTTGTATCGATTGCTTAATGTCTATGTACTAAAAAATAGATTATACACTTCAATATAAGATTGTTAGATTGTTCCAAATACACTGTCGTTATGGCTATACGAAAACTCTATGACAACTCCAATAACATCAAAACGGCTAGTTAGCATAAATATGTAAACTTAATATTTGTACGCAACTTGAAATATATTGCTTAGTGTGTATGTACCAAAACAGCAAGTCTATACCTTAATATAAGATTGTGAAATTGCTCCAATTACACTGTCGCTATACGACAACTCTATGACAACTCCAATAACTTCAAAAAGGCTAATTAGCATAAATATGTAAAGTTCATATTTTTACGCAACTTGATATCGATTGCTTAATTTGTATGTACCAAAAAATCGATTCTACACCTTATAATAAAATTGCGAAATTGCACCAAGTACACTGTCGTTATGGCTATACGACAACTCTATGACAACTCCAATAACATCAAAACGGCTAGTTAGCAAAATTATACAAAGTTCATATTTTTACCGCACTTGACATCGATTGCTTAACGTGTATGTACAAAGAAATCGTTTCTACACCTTAATATAAGATTATGAAACTGCTCCAAACTCTCTGTCGTTATGGCTATACGAAAACTCTATGACAACTCCAATAGCATCAAAACGGCTAGTTAGCATAAATATGTAAAGTTCATATTTTTACGCAACTTGATATCGATTGCTTAAAATGTATGTACCAAAAAATCAATTCTACACCTTAATTTAACATTGTAAAGTTGTTCCAAATACACTGCCTTTATGGCTATACGACAACTCTATGACAACTTCAATAACATCAAAAAGGCTAATTAGCATAAATATGTAAAGTTCATATTTTTACAAAACTTGGTATCGATTGCTTAATGTCTATGTACTAAAAAATAGATTATACACTTCAATATAAGATTGTTAGATTGTTCCAAATACACTGTCGTTATGGCTATACGAAAACTCTATGACAACTCCAATAACATCAAAACGGCTAGTTAGCATAAATATGTAAAGTTAATATTTTTACGCAACTTAAAATATATTGCTTAGTGTGTATGTACCAAAAAATCAATTCTATACCTTAATATAAGATTGTGAAATTGCTCCAATTACATTGTCGCTATACGACAACTCTATGACAACTCCAATAACTTCAAAAAGGCTAATTAGCATAAATATGTAAAGTTCATATTTATACGCAACTTGATATCGATTGCTTAATGTATATGTACTAAATAATCGATTCTAGACCTTAATATAAGATTGTCAAATTGATCCAAATACACAGTCGTTATGGCTATACGACAACTCTATGACAACTTCAATAACATCAAAACGGCTAGTTAGCATAAATATGTAAAGTTAATATTTGTACGCAACTTGAAATATATTGCTTAGTGTGTATGTACCAAAACAGCAATACTATACCTTGATATAAGATTGTGAAATTGCTCCAATTACACTGTCGCTTTACGACAACTCTATGACAACTCCAAAAACATCAAAGCGGCTAATTAACAGAAATATGTATAGTTCATATTTTTACAAAACCTGAAATCGATTGCTTAATGCCTATGTACTAAAAAATAGATTATACACCTTAATATAAGATTGTTAGATTGTTCCAAATACACTGTCATTATGGCTATACGACAACTCTATGACAACTCCAATAACATCAACACGGCTAGTTAGCATAAATATGTAAAGTTAATATTTTTACAAAACTTGATATCGATTGCTTAATGTGTATGTACTAAAAAATAGATTATACACTTTAATATAAGATTGTGAAATTGCTCCAAATACACTGTCGTTATGGCTATACGACAACTCTATGACAAC
>NW_024394966.1:0-3325 GCF_016617805.1 Bactrocera tryoni
ATCTAAACGGCTAATTTGCATAAATATGTAAAGTTCATATTTTTACGCAACCTGATATCGATTGCGTAATGTGTATGTAGCAAAAAATCCATCCTACACCTTAGTATAAGATTGCGAAATTGTTCCAAATACATTGTCGCTATTGCTATAGGACAACTCTATGACAACTCCAATAACATCAAAACGGCGAGTTAGCATAAATATGTAAAGTTCATATTTTCACGCAACTTTATATCGATTGCTTAATGTGTATGTATCAAAAAGTCGATTCTACACCTTAATTTAAGATTGCAAAGTTGTTCCAAATACACTGTCGCTATTGCTATAGGGCAACTCTATGACAACTCCAATAACATCAAAACGGCTAATTTGCATAAAAATGTAAAGTTCATATTTTTACGCAACCTGATATCGATTGCGTAATGTGTATGTAGCAAAAAATCCATCCTACACCTTAATAAAAGATTGTGAAATTGTTCCAAATACATTGTCGCTATTGCTATAGGGCAACTTTATGACAACTCCAATAACATCAAAACGGCTAGTTAGCATAAATATGTAAAGTTCATATTTTTACGCATCTTGATAACGATGGCTTAACGTGTTTGTGTCAAAAAATCGATTCTACATCTTAATTTAAGATTGTAAAATTGTTCCAAGTACACTGTCGCTATTGCTATAGGGCAACTCTATGACAACTCCAATAACATCAAAACGGCTAATTTGCATAAATATGTAAAGTTCATATTTTTACGCAACCTGATATCGATTGCGTAATGTGTATGTAGCAAAAAATCCATCCTACACCTTAATAAAAGATTGTGAAATTGTTCCAAATACATTTTCGCTATTGCTATAGGGCAACTTTATGACAACTCCAATAACATCAAAACGGCTAGTTAGCATAAATATGTAAAGTTCATATTTTTACGCAACTTGATTTCGATTGCTTAATGTGTATGTATCAAAAAATCATCTATACACCTTAATTTAAGATTGTGAAATTGTTCCAAATACACTGTCGCTATTGCTATAGAAAAACTCTATGACAACTCCAATAACATCAAAACGGCTAATTTGCATAAATATGTAAAGTTCATATTTTTACGCAACCTGATATCGATTGCATAATGAGTATGTATCAAAAAATCGATTCTACACCTTAATATAAGATTGTGAAATTGCTAGAAATACACTGTCGTTATGGCTATACGACAACTCTATGACAACTCCAATAACATCAAAACGGCTACGGCTGATATCGACTGCTTAATGTGTATGTATCAAAAAATCGATTCTACACCTTAATATAAGCTTTTAAAGTTGTTCCATATACACTGTCGCTATTGCTATAGGACAACTCTATGACAACTCCAATAACATCAAATCGGCTAGTTAGCATAAATATGTAAAGTTCATATTTTTACGCAACTTGATATCGATTGCTTAATGTGTATGTATCGAAAAATCGATTCTACACCTTAACTTAAGATTGCGAAATTGCTCCAAAGACACTGTCGCTATTGCAATAGGACAGCTCTATGACAACTCCAATAACATCAAAACGGCTAATTTGTATAAATATGTGAAGTTCATATTTTTACGCATCTTGATATCGATTGCATAATATGTATGTACCAAAAAATCAATTTTACACCTTAATTTAAGATTGCAAAGTTGTTCCAAATACACTGTCGCTATTGCTATAGAAAAACTCTATGACAACTCGAATAACATCAAAACGGCTAATTTGCATAAATATGTAAAGTTCATATTTTTACGCAACTTGATATCGATTGCATAATGTGTATGTATAAATTTTCGATTCTACATCTTAATATAAGCTTGTGAAGTTGTTCCATATACACTGTCGCTATTGCTGTAGGACAACTCTATGACAACTCCAATAACATCAAAACGGCTAGTTAGCCTAAATAAGTAAAGTTCTTATTTTTACGTAACCTGATATCGATTGCATAATGTGCATGTACCAAAAAATCAATTCTACACCTTAATTTAGGATTGTTAAATTGCTCCAAATATACTGTCGTTATGGCTATAGGACAACTCTATGACAACTAAAATAACATCAAAACGGCCAGTTAGCAAAAATATGTAAAATTCATATTTTTACGCAACTTGATATCGATTGCTTAATGTATATGTATGTATTAAAAAATCAATTCTACACCTTAATTTAGGTTAGTTAATTTGTTCCAAATACATTGTCGCTATTGCTATAGGACAACTCTATGACAACTCCAATAACATCAAAACGGATAATTAGCATAAATATGTAAAGTTCATATTTTTACGCAACTTGATATCGATTGCTTAATGTGTATGTACCAAAAAATCAATTCTACACCTTAATTTAGGTTAGTTAATTTGTTCCAAATACATTGTCGCTATTGCTATAGGACAACTTAATGACAACTCCAATAACATCAAAACGGATAATTAGCATAAATATGTAAAGTTCATATTTTTACGCAACTTGATATCGATTGCTTAATGTGTATGTACCAAAAAATCAATTCTACACCTTAATTTAGGATGGTTAAATTGTTCCAAATACACTGCAGCTAATGCTATAGGACAACTCTATGACAACTCGAATAACATCAAAACGGCTAGTTAGCATAAATATGTAAAGTTCATATTTTTACGCATCTTGGTATCGGTTGCATAATTTTGTATGTACTAAAAAATCGATTCTACATCTTAATATAAGATTGTGAATTTGATCCAAATACACTGTCGCTATGCCTATACGACAACTCCATGACAACTCCAATAACATTAAAACGGCTAGTTAGCATAAATATGTAAAGTTCATATTTTTACGCAACTTGATAACGATTTCTTAATGTGTATGTATCAAAAAATCGGTTCTACACCGTAACTTAAGATTGTGAAATTGCTCCAAAAACACAGTCGTTATTGCTATAGGACAACTCTATGACAACTCCAATAACATCAAAACAGCTAGTTAGCTTTAATATGTAAAGTTCATATTTTTACGCAACTTGATATCGATTGCTAAATGTGTATGTATCAAAATCTCGATTCTACTCCTTAATATAAGCATGTGAAGTTGATTCATATACACTGTCGCTATTGCTGTAGGACAATTCTATGACAACTCCAATAACATCAAAACGGCTAGTTAGCATAAATATGTAAAGTTCATATTTTTACGCATCTTGATATCGATTGCTTAATGTTTATGTACTAAAAATCGATTCTACACCTTAATATAAGATTATAAAATTGCTCCAAATACACTGTCGTTGTGGCTATACGACAACTCTATGAAAGCTCC
>NW_024394967.1:0-1824 GCF_016617805.1 Bactrocera tryoni
GTTGATTCTGAACTGGTTGATGTGGTGGACGATTCAGTTGTTGGTGTTAGTGTTGATGGTGATGTGGAAGATTCAGTGGTTGGAGTGGTTGAGGTTTCTGTTGTTGGTGATGTGGGATCTTCGCTAGTTGACTGTGAACTAGTTGGTGTGGTGGAAGATTCAGTTGTTGGTGTTAGTGTCGATGGTGAAGTGGAAGATTCGGTGGTTGGAGTGGTAGAGGTTTCTGTTGTTGGTGATGTGGGATCTTCGCTAGTTGACTGTGAACTAGTTGGTGTGGTGGAAGATTCAGTTGTTGGGGTTATTGTTGATGGTGATGTGGAAGATTCAGTGGTTGGAGTGGTGGAGGTTTCTGTTGTTGGTGATGTGGGATCTTCGCTAGTTGACTGTGAACTAGTTGGTGTGGTGGATGTTTCAGTTGTTGGTGTTAGTGTTGATGGTGATGTGGAAGATTCAGTGGTTGGAGTGGTGGAGGTTTCGGTTGTTGGTGATGTGGGATTTTCGCTAGTTGACTGTGAACTAGTTGGTGTGGTGGATGTTCCAGTTGTTGGTGTTAGTGTTGATGGTGATGTGGAAGATTCAGTGGTTGGGGTGGTAGAACTTTCTGTTGTTGGTGATGTGGAAATTTCACTTGTTGATTCTGAACTGGTTGATGTGGTGGACGATTCAGTTGTTGGTGTTAGTGTTGATGGTGATGTGGAAGATTCAGTGGTTGGGGTGGTAGAACTTTCTGTTGTTGGTGATGTGGAAATTTCACTTGTTGCTTCTGAACTGGTTGATGTGGTGGAAGATTCAGTTGTTGGAGTTATTGTTGATGGTGATGTGGAAGATTCAGTGGTTGGAGTGGTAGAGGTTTCTGTTGTTGGTGATGTGGGATCTTCGCTAGTTGACTGTGAACTAGTTGGTGTGGTGGATGTTTCTGTTGTTGGTGTTGTGGTGGGAGTGGTCGAGGTTTCTGTTGTTGGTGAAGTGTTATCTTCGCTAGTTGACTGTGAACTGGTTGGTGTGGTGGATGTTTCAGTTGTTGGTGTTAGTGTTGATGGTGATGTGGAAGATTCAGTGGTTGGAGTGGTAGAGGTTTCTGTTGTTGGTGATGAGGAAATTTCACTTGTTGATTCTGAACTGGTTGGTGTGGTGGAAGATTCAGTTGTTGGTGTTAGTGTTGATGGTGATGTGGAAGATTCCGTGGTTGATGTGGTAGAGATTTCTGTTGTTGGTGATGTGGAAATTTCACTTGTTGATTCTGAACTGGTTGGTGTGGTGGACGTTTCAGTGGTTGGTGTTAGTGTTGATGGTGATGTGGAAGATTCAGTGGTTGGAGTGGTTGAGGTTTCTGTTGTTGGTGATGTGGAAATTTCACTCGTTGATTCTGAACTGGTTGATGTGGTGGAAGTCGATAAAGATGGTGTAAAATCTGATGCTGGTAGTGCAGCAGTTTGCGTAGTAGGTGAGTTTGTTGTTGGTGTTATTGTTGAAGGTGTAGTCGAAGAGTCAGTGCTTGATGTTATGGTTGATGGTGATGTGGAAGATTCAGCGGTTGGTGTAGTAGAACTTTCTGTTGTTGGCGATGTGGAAGATTCAGTGGTTGGAGTGGTAGAGGTTTCTGTTTTTGGTGATGTGGGATCTTCGCTAGTTGACTGTGAACTAGTTGGTGTGGTGGATGTTTCAGTTGTTGGTGTTAGTGTTGATGGTGATGCGGAAGATTGAGTGGTTGGAGTGGTAGAGGTTTCGGTTGTTGGTGATGTGGGATCTTCGCTAGTTGACTGTGAACTAGTTGGTGTGGTGGATGTATCAGTTGTTGGTGTTAGTGTTGATGGTGATGTGGAA
>NW_024394968.1:0-4277 GCF_016617805.1 Bactrocera tryoni
GTTAATTTACTTTAATATGTGACGTTAATGACTTGAATAAATCGATATGGATTGCTAAATATTTAAATGCAGGAAAATCGATTTTATATCTAAATGTAAATTTGTGGAATTTTTCCAAATGCACTGCCGTTTTGGCTTTATGCCAACTTTAGTAAGATGAAGAAAGTTAATTAACTTTAATATGTGAAGCTAATGATTTGAAGCAACCTGGTACGGATTTCTAAATGTTTACATGCAAGAAAATCGATTTTATACCTAAATGCAAAATCGTGGAATTTTTCCAAATGCACTGCCGTTTTGGCTTTATGCCAACTTCTCAAAGATAAAGAAAGTTAATTAACTTTAATATGTGAAGCTAATGATTTGAAACAACTTTATATGGATTTCCAAGTGTGCACATGCCAGAATATCGGTTTTATATCTTAAGGTAAAATTGTGGAATTTTTCCAAATGCACTACCGTTATGGCTTTATTCCAACTTTAGTAAGATGAAGAAAGTTAATTAACTTTAAAATGTGAAGTTAATGCATTGAATCAATTTGATATGGATTTCTAAATGTGTACATGCAAGAAAATCGGTTTTATACCGAAATGTAAAATTGAGGAATTTTTCCAAATGCACTGCCGTTTTGGCTTTATGCCAACTTCTCAAAGATGAAGAAAGTAAATTAACTTTAATATGTCAATTTAATAATTTGAAACAACTTGATATGGATTTCTAAATGTTTACATGAAAGAAAATCGGGTTTATCCTAAATGTAAAATTGTGGAATTTTTCCAAATGCACTGCCGTTGTGGCTTTATGCCAACTTTAGTAAGATGAAGAAAGTTAATTTACTTTAATATATGACGTTAATGATTTGAATAAATCGATATGGATAGCTAAATGATTAAATGCAGGAAAATCGATTTTATACCTAAATGCAAAATTGTGGAATTTTTCCAAATGCACTGCCGTTTGGGCTTTATGCCAACTTCTCAAAGATGAAGAAAGTAAATTAACTTTAATATGTGAAGCTAATGATTTGAAACAACTTTATATGGATTTCTAAATGTTTACATGAAAGAAAATCGGTTTTATCCTAAATGTAAAATTGTGGAATTTTTCCAAACGCACAGCCGTTGTGGCTTTATGCCAACTTTAGTAAGATGAAGAAAGTTAATTAACTTTAATATGTGAAGCTAATGATTTCAAGCAACTTGATATGGATTTCTAAATGTGTACGTGCAAGAAGGTCGGTTTTATACCTAAACGTAAAATTGTGGAATTTTTCCAAATGCACTGTCGTTCTGGCTTTATTGCCAACTTTAGGAAGAAGACGAAGGTTATTGAACTTGAATATGTGACGTTAATGATTTGAAGTAACTTGATATGGATTGCTAAAAGTGTACATGCCAGAATATCGGATTTATACCTAAATGTAAAATTGTGGAATTTTACTAAATGCACTACCGTTATGGCTTTATGCCAACTTCAGTAAAATGGAAAAGGTTAATTTACTTTAATATGTGACGTTAATGACTTGAGTAAATCGATATGGATTGCTAAATGTTTACATGCAGGAAAATCGATTTTATACCTAAATGCAAAATTGTGGAATTTTTCCAAATGCACTGCCGTTTTGGCTTTATGCCAACTTCTCAAAGATTAAGAAAGTAAATTAACTTTAATATGTCAATTTAATAATTTGAAACAACTTGATATGGATTTCTAAATGTTTACATGAAAGAAAATCGGTTTTATCCTAAATGTAAAATTGTGGAATTTTTCCAAATGCACAGCCGTTGTGGCTTTATGCCAACTTTAGTAAGATGAAGAAAGTTAATTAACTTTAATATGTGAAGCTAATGATTTCAAGCAACTTGATATGGATTTCTAAATGTGTACGTGCAAGAAGGTCGGTTTTATACCTAAACGTAAAATTGTGGAATTTTTCCAAATGCACTGTCGTTCTGGGCTTTATTGCCAACTTTAGGAAGAAGACGGCATGCTTATTGAACTGAATATGACGTTATTGGATTTGAAGTAACTTGATATGGATTTCTAAATGTGTACATGCAAGAAAGTCGGTTTTATACCTAAATGTAAAATTATGGAATTTTTCCAAATGCACTACCGTTATGGCTTTATGCCAACTTCAGTAAAATGGAGAAGGTTAATTTACTTTAATATGTGACGTTAATGACTTGAATAAATCGATATGGATTGATAAATGTTTACATGCAGGAAAATCGATTTTATACCTAAATGCAAAATTGTGGAATTTTTCCAAATGCACTGCCGTTTGGGCTTTATGCCAACTTCTCAAAGATGAAGAAAGTAAATTAACTTTAATATGTGAAGCTAATGATTTCAAGCAACTTGATATGGATTTATAAATGTGTACGTGCAAGAAGGTCGATTAAATACCTAAACGTAAAATTGTGGAATTTTTCCAAATGCACTGCCGTTATGGTTTTATGCCAACTTGAGTAAGGTGATGAGTGTTAATTAACTTTAGTATTTGAATTTAATAATTTGAAACAACTTGATATGGATTTCTAAAAGTGTACATGCCAGAATATCGGTTTTATATCTAAAGGTAAAATTGTGGAATTTTTCCAAATGCACTACCGTTATGGCTTTATGCCAACTTTAGTAAGATGAAGAAAGTTAATTAACTTTAAAATGTGAAGCTAATGATTTGAATCAATTTGATATGGATTTCTAAATGTGTACATGCAAGAAAATCGGTTTTATACCGAAATGTAAAATTGAGGAATTTTTCCAAATGCACTGCCGTTTTGGCTTTATGCCAACTTCTCAAAGATGAAGAAAGTAAATTAACTTTAATATGTCAATTTAATAATTTGAAACAACTTGATATGGATTTCTAAATGTTTACATGAAAGAAAATCGGGTTTATCCTAAATGTAAAATTGTGGAATTTTTCCAAATGCACTGCCGTTGTGGCTTTATGCCAACTTTAGTAAGATGAAGAAAGTTAATTTACTTTAATATATGACGTTAATGATTTGAATAAATCGATATGGATAGCTAAATGATTAAATGCAGGAAAATCGATTTTATACCTAAATGCAAAATTGTGGAATTTTTCCAAATGCACTGCCGTTTGGGCTTTATGCCAACTTCTCAAAGATGAAGAAAGTAAATTAACTTTAATATGTGAAGCTAATGATTTGAAACAACTTTATATGGATTTCTAAGTGTTTACATGAAAGAAAATCGGTTTTATCCTAAATGTAAAATTGTGGAATTTTTCCAAACGCACAGCCGTTGTGGCTTTATGCCAACTTTAGTAAGATGAAGAAAGTTAATTAACTTTAATATGTGAAGCTAATGATTTCAAGCAACTTGATATGGATTACTAAATGTGTACATGCAAGAAAATCGATTTTATACCTAAATGTAAAATTGTGGAATTTTTCCAAATGCACTGCCGTTATGGCTTTATGCCAACTTCAGTAGAATGGAGAAGGTTAATTTACTTTAATATGAAACGTTAATGACTTGAATAAATCGATATGGATTGCTAAATGTTTACATGCAGGAAAATCGATTTTATACCTAAATGCAAAATTGTGGAATTTTTCCAAACGCACAGCCGTTGTGGCTTTATGCCAACTTTAGTAAGATGAAGAAAGTTAATTAACTTTAATATGTGAAGCTAATGATTTCAAGCAACTTGATATGGATTACTAAATGTGTACATGCAAGAAAATCGATTTTATACCTAAATGTAAAATTGTGGAATTTTTCCAAATGCACTGCCGTTATGGCTTTATGCCAACTTCAGTAAAATGGAGAAGGTTAATTTACTTTAATATGAAACGTTA
Organism: Bactrocera tryoni; assembly: GCF_016617805.1. Taxonomy (NCBI): domain Eukaryota; kingdom Metazoa; phylum Arthropoda; class Insecta; order Diptera; family Tephritidae; genus Bactrocera; species Bactrocera tryoni. The sequence continues at coordinate 3,838 of NW_024394968.1, forward strand.
ATGACTTGAATAAATCGATATGGATTGCTAAATGTTTACATGCAGGAAAATCGATTTTATACCTAAATGCAAAATTGTGGAATTTTTCCAAATGCACTGCCGTTTGGGCTTTATGCCAACTTCTCAAAGATGAAGAAAGTAAATTAACTTTAATATGTGAAGCTAATGATTTCAAGCAACTTGATATGGATTTATAAATGTGTACGTGCAAGAAGGTCGATTAAATACCTAAACGTAAAATTGTGGAATTTTTCCAAATGCACTGCCGTTATGGTTTTATGCCAACTTGAGTAAGGTGATGAGTGTTAATTAACTTTAATATTTGAATTTAATAATTTGAAACAACTTCATATGGATTTCTAAATGTTTACATGAAAGAAAATCGGGTTTATCCTAAATGTAAAATTGTGGAATTTTTCCAAATGCACTGCCGTTGTGGC
>NW_024394969.1:0-3473 GCF_016617805.1 Bactrocera tryoni
GGAATTTTTCCAAATGCCCTGCCATTTTGGCTTTATGCCAACTTCTGTAAGATGACGAAGGTTAATTAATTTGAATATGTGACGTTATTGATTTAAATCAACTCGATATGGATTGCTTAATATTTAAATGAAGGAAAATCGATTTTATACCTAAATGTTAAATTGTGAAATTTTTCCAAATGCACTGTCGTTTTGGTTTTGTGCCAACTTCTGTAAGATGAAGAAGGCTAATTAACTTTAATATGTTAAGCTAATGATTTGAAGCCATTCGACACAGATTGCCAAATGTGTATATGCAGGAAAATCGGTTTTATACCTAAATGTTAAATTGTGGAATTTTTCCAAATGCACTGCTGTTTTGGCTTTATGCCAACATCTGTAAGATGAAGAAGGCTAATTAACTTTAATATGTTAAGCTTATGATTTTAGGCAAATTGATATGGATTTCTTAATGTGTACATGCAAGAAAATCGGTTTTATACATAAATGTAAAATTCTAAAAGTTTTCGGAATGCACTGCCGTTTTGGCTTTGTGCCAACTTCTGTAAGATGACGAAGGTTAATTAACTTTAGTATGTTAAGCTAATGATTTGAGGCAACTTGATATGGATTTCTAAATGTGTAAATGCAAGAAAATCGGTTTTATACCTAAATGTAAAATTGTGGAATTTTTCCAAATGCACTGCCCTTTTGGCTTTATGCCAACTTCTGTAAGATGAAGAAGGTTGATTAACTTTAATATGTTAAGCTAATGATTTGAGGCAACTTGATATGGATTTCTAAATGTGTAAATGCAAGAAAATCGGTTTTATACCTAAATGTAAAATTGTGGAATTTTTCCAAATGCACTGCTGTTTTGGCTTTATGTTAAGTTCTGTAAGATGAAGAAGGTTAATTAACTTTAATATGTTAAGCTTATGATTTTAGGCAAATTGATATGGATTTCTTAATGTGTACATGCAAGAAAATCGGTTTTATACCTAAAGGTAAATGTCTGGAATTTTCCATATACACTGCCGTTTTGGCTTTATGTTAAGTTCTTTAAGATGAAGGAGGTTAACTAACTTTAATATGTGAAGCTAATGATTTGAAGCCATTCGACATAGATTGCCAAATGTGTATGTATATGCAGAAAATCGGTTTTATACTTAAATGTAAAATTGTGAAATTTTTCCAAATGCACTGCCGTTTTGGCTTTACGCCAACTTCTGTAAGATGACGAAGGTTAATTAATTTGAATATGTGACGTTAATGATTTAAATCAACTCGATATGGATTGCTAAATATTTAAATGCAGGAAAATCGGCTTTATACCTAAATGTTAAATTGTGGAATTTTTCCAAATGCATTGCCGTTTTGGCTTTATGTTAACTTCTGTAAGAGGAAGAACGTTAATTAACTTTAATATGTGAAGTTAATGATTTGAAGCCATTCGACATAGATTGCCAAATGTGTATATGCTGGAAAATCGGTTTTATACCTAAATGTAGAATTGTGGAATTTTTTCAAATGCACTCTCGTTTTGGTTTTATGCCAACTTCTGTAAGATGACGAAGGTTAGTTAACTTTAATATGTGAAGTTAATAATTTGAAGCCATTCGACATAGATTGCCAAATGTGTATATGCAAGAAAATCGGTTTTATACCTAAATGTTAAATTGTGGAATTTTTCCAAATGCGCTGCCGTTTTGGCGTTATGCCAATTTCTGTAAGATGAAGAAGGTTAATTAACTTTAATATGTGAAGCTAATGATTTGAAGCCATTCGACATAGATTGCCAAATGTGTATATGCAAGAAAGTCGGTTTTATACTTAAATGTAAAATTATGGAATTTTTCCAAATGCACTGCCGTTATGGCTTTATGCCAACTTCTTTAAGATGAAGAAGGTTAATTAACTTTAATATGTGAGGCTAATGATTTGAAGCCATTCGACATAGATTACCAATTGTGTATATGCAAGAAAATCGGTTTTATACTTAAATGTAAAATTGTAGAATTTTTCCAAATGCATTGCCGTTTTGGCTTTATGTTAACTTCTGTAAGATGAAGAACGTTAATTAACTTTAATATGTGAAGCTAATGATTTGTAGCCATTCGACATAGATTGCCAAATGTGTATATGCAAGAAAATCGGTTTTGTACCTAAATGTAAAATTCTGGAATTTTTCCAAATGCACTGCCGCTTTGGCTTTCTGCTAACTTCAGTAAGATGACGAAGGTTAATTAATTTAATATGTGAAGTTAATAATTTGAAGCCATTCGACATAGATTGCCAAATGTGTATATGCAAGAAAATCGGTTTTATACCTAAATGTTAAATTGTAGAATTTTTCCAAATGCGCTGCCGTTTTGGCGTTATGCTAACTTCAGTAAGGTGAAGAAGGTTAATTATCTTTAATATGTGAAGCTAATGATTTGAAGCCATTCGACATATATTGCCAAATGTGTATATGCAAGAAAATCGGTTTAATACCTAAATGTAAAATTGTGGAATTTTTCCAAATGCACTGCCGTTTTGGCTTTATGCAAACTTCTGTAAGATAGCGAAGGTTAGTTAACTTTAATATATTAAGCTAATGATTTGAGGCAACTTGGTATGGATTTCTAAATGTGTACATGCAAGAAAATCGGTTTAATACATAAATGTAAAATTCTAAAATTTTTCGGAATGCACTGCCGTTTTTGCTTTGTGCCAACTTCTGTAAGATGAACAAGGTTAATTAACTTTAATATGTGAAGCTAATGATTTGAAGCCATTCGACATAGATTGCCAAATGTGTATATGCAAGAAAATCGGTTTTATACTTAAATGTAAAATTGTGGAATTTTTCCAAATGCACTGCCCTTTTGGCTTTATGCCAACTTCTGTACGATGAAGAAGGTTGATTAACTTTAATATGTTAAGCTAATGATTTGAGGCAACTTGATATGGATTTCTAAATGTGTAAATGCAAGAAAATCGGTTATATACCTAAATGTAAAATTGTGGAATTTTTCCAAATGCACTGCTGTTTTGGGTTTATGCCAACATCTGTAAGATGAAGAAGGCTAATTAATATGTTAAGCTTATGATTTGAGGCAAATTGATATGGATTTCTAAATGTGTACATGCAAGAAAATCGGCTTTATACCTAAATGTAAAATTGTGGAATTTTTCCAAATGCACTGCTGTTTTGGCTTTATGCCAACATCTGTAAGATGAAGAAGGCTAATTAACTTTAATATGTTAAGCTTATGATTTGAGGCAAATTGATATGGATTTCTAAATGTGTACATGCAAGAAAATCGGTTTTATACATAAATGTAAAATTCTGAAATTTTTCGGAATGCACTGCCGTTTTGGCTTTGTGCCAACTTCTGTAAGATGACGAAGGTTAATTAACTTTAATATGTGAAGTTGATGATTTGAAGCAACTTGGCATGGATTGCCAAATGTGTATATGCAGGAAAATCGGTTTTATGCCTAAATGT
>NW_024394970.1:0-4052 GCF_016617805.1 Bactrocera tryoni
ACATGTGATTTTTCTCAAAACACTACATTTGTTGTGAGCACTAATGCCAGGCTCCTGATAGGAATAGAAAATAGCTTGAGGGCTTTTCTAAAAGCTCCTTAAATTATCTAACCGATGCTAATTATTTGGTCCACCTACATCGAATACTTTAGCCGCTAGAGCGTTTACAAAGTTTAAACAGACATGTGATTTTTCTCAAAACACTACATTTGTTTGCGAACACTATTGCCTCGCTCCTGGTAGGGATAGAAAACAGATTGAGGGCTTTTCTTAAAGCTCCTTAAATTATCTAACCGATGCTATTTATTTGACCCACCTACATCGAATACTTTAGCCGCTAGAGCGTTACAAAGTTGAAACAAACATGTGATTTTTCTCAAAACACTACATTTGTTTGCGAACACTATTGCCACGCTCCTGGTAGGGATAGAGAATAAGATAAGAGCTTTTCCTGAAAGCTCTTTAAATTATCTAACCGATGCTCTTTATTTTACCCGCCTGCTTCGAATACTTTAGCCGCCAGAGCGTTTACAAAGTTGAAACAAACATGTGATTTTTCTCAAAACACTACATTTGTTTGCAAGGCTCCTGGTTGGAATAGAAAATAGGTTGGAGGCTTTCCTGAAAGCACTTTAAATTATCTAACCGATGCTCTTTATTTTACCCGCCTGCTTCGAATACTTTAGCCGCCAGAGCGTTTACAAAGTTGAAACAAACATGTGATTTTTCTCAAAACACTACATTTGTTTGCGAACACTATTGCCAGGCTCCTGGTAGAAAAAGAAAATAGCTTGAGGGCTTTTCTAAAAGCTCTTAAATTATCTAACCGATGTTATTTATTTGACCCACCTACATCGAATACTTTAGCCGCTAGAGCGTTTACAAAGTTGAAACAAACATGTGATTTTTCTCAAAACACTACATTTGTTTGCCAATCTTTTGGTAGGAATAGGAAATAGGTTGAAGGCTTTCCTGAAAACTCTTTAAATTATCTAACCGATGCTCTTTATTTTACCCACCTGCGTCGAACAGTTTAGCCGCTAGAGCGTTTACAAAGTTGAAACAAACATGTGATTTTTCTCAAAACACTACATTTGTTTGCAAGGCTCCTGGTAGGAATAGAAAATAGCTTGAAGGCTTTCCTGAAAGCACTTCAAATTATCCAACCGATGCTATTTATTTTACCCACCTGCGTCGAATACTTTAGCCGCTAGAGCGTTTACAAAGTTGAAACAAACATGTGATTTTTCTCAAAACACTACATTTGTTTGCCAGGTTTTTGGTAGGAATAGGAAAAAGGTTGAAGGCTTTTCTGAAAGCACTTTAAATTGTCCAACCGATGCTATTTATTTGACCCACCTACGTCGAATACTTCAGCCGCTAGAGCGTTTACAAAGTTGAAACAAACATGTGATTTTTCTCAAAACACTACATTTGTTTGTGAACACTATTGCCTCGCTCCTAGTAGGGATAGAAAACAGGTTGAGGGCTTTTCTAAAAGCTCCTTAAATTAGCTAACCGATGCTATTTATTTGACCCACCGACATCGAATACTTTAGCCGCTAGAGCGTTTACAAAGTTGAAACAAACATGTGATTTTTCTCAAAACACTACATTTGTTTTTGAACATTATTGCCACGCTCCTGGTAGAGATAAAAAATAGGTTGAGGGTTTTTCTGAAAGCTCTTTAAATTATCTAACCGGTGGTCTTTATTTTACCCGCCTATGTCTAATACTTTAGCCGCTAGAGCGTTTGCAAAGTTGAAACAAACATGTGATTTTTCTCAAAACACTACATTCTCTTGCCAGGCTCCTGGTAGGAACAGAAAATAGGTTGAGGGCTTTTCTAAGAAGCTCCTTAAATTATCTAACCGATGCTATTTATTTGACCCGCCTGCGTCGAATACTTTAGCCGCCAGAGCGTTTACAAAGCTGAAACAAACATGTGATTTTTCTCAAAACACTACACTTGTTTGCCAGGCTCCTGGTAGGAATAGAAAATAGGTTGAAGGCTTTCCTGAAAGCACTTTAAATTATCTAACCGACGCTTTTTATTTTGCCCACCTGCGTCGAACAGTTTAGCCGCTAGAGCGTTTACAAAGTTGAAACAAACATGTGATTTTTCTCAAAACACTATATTTGTTTGCCAGGCTCCTGGTAGGAATAGAAAATAGGTTGAGGGCTTTTCTAAAAGCTCCTTAAATTATCCAACCGATGCTATTTATTTGACCCACCTACGTCGAATACTTCAGCCGCTAGAGCGTTTACAAAGTTGAAACAAACATGTGATTTTTCTCAAAACACCACATTTGTTTGCCAGGCTTTTGGTAGGAATAGAAAAAAGGTTGAAGGCTTTCCTTAAAGCACTTTAAATTATCTAACCGATGCTCTTTATTTTACCCACCTGCGTCGAACAATTTAGTCGCTAGAGCGTTTACAAAATTGAAACAAACATGTGATTTTTCTCAAAACACTACATTTGTTTGTGAACATTATTGTCACGCTCCATGTAGAGATAAAAAATAGGTTGAGGGTTTTCCTAAAAGTTCTTTAAATTATCTAACCGATGCTCTTTATTTTACCCGCCTGCGTCGAATACTTTAGCCGCCAGAGCGTTTGCAAAGTTGAAACAAACATGTGATTTTTCTGAAAACACTACATTTGTTTGTGAACATTATTGCCACGCTCCTGGTAGAGATAGAAAATAGGTTAAAGGCTTTTCTAAAAGCTCCTTAAATTATTCAACCGATGCTATTTATTTGACCTACCTACGTCGAATACTTCAGCCGCTAGAGCGTTTACAAAGTTGAAACAAACATGCTATTTTTCTCAAAACACTACATTTTCTTGCCAGACTCCTGGTAGGAATAGAAAATAGGTTGAGGGTTTTTCTAAAAGCTCCTTAAATTATCCAACCGATGCTATTTATTTGACCCACCTACGTCGAATACTTCAGCCGCCAGAGCGTTTACAAAGTTGAAACAAACATGTGATTTTTCTCAAAACACTACATTTGTTTGCAAGGCTCCTGGTAGGAATAGAAAATAGGTTGAAGGCTTTACTGAAAGCTCTTTAAATTATCTAACCGATGCTCTTTATTTTACCCGCCTGTGTCGAATACTTTAGCCGCCAGAGCGTTTATAAAGTTGAAACAAACATGTGATTTTTCTCAAAACACTACATTTGTTTGCCAGGCTTTTGGTAGGAATAGGAAAAAGTTTGAAGGCTTTTCCAAAAGCTCCTTAAATTATCCAACCGATGCTATTTATTTGACCCACCTACGTCGAATACTTTAGCCGCTAGAGCGTTTACAAAGTTGAAACAAACATGCGATTTTTCTCAAAACACTACATTTTCTTGCCAGGCTCCTGGTAGGAATAGAAAATAGGTTTAGGGCTTTTCTAAAAGCTCCTTAAATTATCCAACCGATGCTATTTATTTGACCCACCTATGTCGAATACTTTAGCCGCTAGAGCGTTTGCAAAGTTGAAACAAACATGTGATTTTTCTCAAAACACTACATTTGTTTGTGAACATTATTGTCACGCTCCATGTAGAGATAAAAAATAGGTTGAGGGTTTTCCTGAAAGTTCTTTAAATTATCTAACCGATGCTCTTTATTTTACCCGCCCGCGTCGAATACTTTAGCCGCCAGAGCGTTTACAAAGTTGAAACAAACATGCGATTTTTCTCAAAACACTACATTTGTTTGCAAGGCTCCTGGTAGGAATAGAAAATAGGTTGAAGGCTTTCCTGAAAGCACTTTAAATTATCTAACCGATGCTTTTTATTTTACCCACCTGCGTCGAACAGTTTAGTCGCTAGAGCGTTTACAAAATTGAAACAAACATGTGATTTTTCTCAAAACACTACATTTGTTTGTGAACATTATTGTCACGCTCCTGGTAGAGATAAAAAATAGGTTGAGGGTTTTCCTGGAAGTTCTTTAAATTATCCATCCGATGCTATTTATTTGACCCAACTACGTCGAATACTTCAGCCGCTAGAGCGTTTACAAAGTTGAAACAAACATGCGATTTTTCTCAAAACAC
>NW_024394971.1:0-4105 GCF_016617805.1 Bactrocera tryoni
CTTAATGTGTACAAGCAACCAAGTCGGTTTTATACCTAAATGTAAAATTAAGGAATTTTTTCCAAATGCACTGCTGTTATGGCTTTATGTCAACTTGAGTAAGATGAGAAAGTTAACTAACTTTAATATGTGAATTTAATAATTTGAAACAACATGATATGGATTTCTAAATGTGTACATGCAAGAAAGTCGGTTTTATACCTGAATGTACAATTAAGGAATTTTTTCCAAATGCACTGCCGTTATTGCTTTATGCCAACTTAAGTAAGATGTAGAAAGTTAATTAACTTTAATATATGAATTTAATAATTTGAAATACCTTGATATGGATTTATTAATGAGTACATGCAACAAAAACGGTTTTATACCTAAATGTAAAATTATGGAATTTTTCCAAATGCACTGCCGTTATGGTCTTATGTCAACTTGAGTAAAAGATGATGGTTAATTAACTTTTATATGTGAATTTAATAATTTTAAACAACTTGATATGGATTTCTTAATGTGTACAAGCAAGAAAGTCGGTTTTATAACTAAATGTAAAATTATGGAATTTTTCCAAATGCACTGCCGTTATGGTCTTATGTCAACTTGAGTAAAAGATGATGGTTAATTAACTTTTATATGTGAATTTAATAATTTTAAACAACTTGATATGGATTTCTTAATGTGTACATGCAAGAAAGTCAGTTTTATACATAAACGTAAAATTAAGGAATTTTTTCCAAATGCACTTCCGTTATGGTCTTATGTCAACTTGAGTAAGATGAGAAAGTTAACTAACTTTAATATGTGAATTTAATAATTTGAAACAACATGATATGTATTTCTAAATGTGTACATGCAAGAAAGTCGGTTTTATACCTAAATGTAAAATTAAAGAATTTTTTCCAAATGCACTGCCGTTATTGCTTTATGCCAACATAAGTAAGATGTAGAAAGTTTATTAACTTTAATATATGAATTTAATAATTTGAAATACCTTGATATGGATTTATTAATGAGTACATGCAACAAAGTCGGTTTTATACCTAAATGTAAAATTATGGAATTTTTCCAAATGCACTGCCGTTATGGCTTTATGTCAACTTGAGTAAGATGAGAAAGTTAACTAACTTTAATATGTGAATTTAATAATTTGAAACAACATGATATGGATTTCTAAATGTGTACATGCAAGAAAGTCGGTTTTATACCCAAATGTAAAATTAAGGAATTTTTTCCAAATGCACTGCCGTTATTGCTTTATGCCAACTTAAGTAAGATGTAGAAAGTTAATTAACTTTAATATATGAATTTAATAACTTGAAATACCTTGATATGGAGTTATTAATGAGTACATGCAACAAAGTCGGTTTTATACCTAAATGTAAAATTATGGAATTTTTCCAAATGCACTGCCGTTATGGTCTTATGTCAACTTAAGTAAAAGATGATGGTTAATTAACTTTTATATGTGAATTTAAAAATTTTAAACAACTTGATATGGATTTCTTAATGTGTACATGCAAGAAAGTCAGTTTTATACATAAATGTAAAATTAAGGAATTTTTTCCAAATACACTTCCGTTATGGTCTTATGTCAACTTGAGTAAAATGATGGGGGTTAATTAACTTTAATATAGTAAGATAATGATTTGAAGCAACTTCATATGAATTTCTAAATGTGTACATGCATGAAGTCGGTTTTATAACTAAATGTAAAATTATGGAATTTTTTCCAAATGCACTTCCGTTATGGTCTTATGTCAACTTGAGTAAAAGATGAGGGTTAATTAACTTTAATATGTTAAGATAATGATTTGAAGCAACTTCATATGAATTTCTAATTGTGTACATGCATGAAGTCGGTTTTATAACTAAATGTAAAATTATGGAATTTTTCCAAATGCACTGCCGTTATGGTCTTATGGCAACTTGAGTAAAAGATGATGGTTAATTAACTTTTATATGTGAATTTAATAATTTGAAACAGCTTGATATGGATTTCTAAATGTGTACATGCAAGAAAGTCGGTTTTATACCTAAATGTAAAATTAAGAAATTTTTTCCAAATGCACTGCCGTTATGGTCTTATGTCAACTTGAGTAAAATGATGAGGGTTAATTAATTTTAATACGTTAAGATAATGATTTGAAAAAACTTGATATGGATTTCTTAATGTGTACATGCAAGAAAGTCAGTTTTATACATAAATGTAAAATTAAGGAATTTTGCCAAATGCACTGCCGTTATGGTCTTATGTCAACTTGAGTAAAAGATGAGGGTGAATTAACTTTTATATGTTAAGCGAATGATTTGAAGCAACTTCATATCAATTTCTAAATGTGTACATGCATGAAGTCGGTTTTATAACTAAATCTAAAATTAAGAAATTTTTTCCAAATGCACTGCCGTTATGGTCTTATGTCAACTTGAGTAAAATGATAGAGGTTAATTAACTTTAATATGTTAAGATAATGATTTGAAGCAACTTCATATGAATTTCTAATTATGTACATGCATGAAGTCGGTTTTATAACTAAATGTAAAATTAAGAAATTTTTTCCAAATGCACTGCCGTTATGGTCTTATGTCAACTTGAGTAAGATGATAAGGGTTAATTAACTTTAATATCTGAATTTAATAATTTGAAACAACTTGATATGGAATTGTTAATGTGTACATGCAACAAAGTCGGTTTTATACCTAAATGTAAAATTAAGGAATTTTTTCCAAATGCACTGCCGTTATGGTCTTATGTCAACTTGAGTAAGATGATAAGGTTTAATTAACTTTAAAATCTGAATTTAATAATTTGAAACAACTTGATATGGAATTCTTAATGTGTACATGCAACCAAGTCGGTTTTATACCTAAATGTAAAATTAAGAAATTTTTTCCAAATGCACTGCCGTTATTGCTTTATGCCAACTTGAGTAGGATGTAGAAAGTTAATTAACTTTAATATGTGAATTTAATAATTTGAAATACCTTGATATGGATTTATAATTGTGTACATGCAAGAAAGTCGGTTTTACACCCAAATGTGAAATTAAGGCATTTTTTCCAAATGCACTGCCGTTGTGGTTTTATGTCAACTTGAGTAAGAAGATAAGGGTTAATTAACTTTAATATGTGAATCTAATAATTTAAAATAAATTGATATGGATTTCTAAATGTGTGCATGCAAGAAAGTCGGTTTTATACCTAAATGTAAAATTATGGAATTTTTCCAAATGCACTGCCGTTATGGTCTTATGTCAACTTGAGTTAAGGTGATGGTTAATTAACTTTTATATGTGAATTTAATAATTTTAAACAACTTGATATGGAATTCTTAATGTGTACATGCAAGAAAGTCAGTTTTATACATAAATGTAAAATTAAGGAATTTTTTCCAAATGCACTGCCGTTATGGTCTTATGTCAACTTGTGTAAAAGATGAGGGTGAATTAACTTTTATATGTTAAGCTAATGATTTAAAGCAACTTCATATCAATTTCTAAATGTGTACATGCATGAAGTCGGTTTTATAACTAAATGTAAAATTAAGGAATTTTTTCCAAATGCACTTCCGTTATGGTCTTATGTCAACTTGAGTAAAATGATTGGGGTTAATTAACTTTAATATGTTAAGATAATGATTTGAAGCAACTTCATATGAATTTCTAATTGTGTACATGCATGAAGTCGGTTTTATAACTAAATGTAAAATTAAGAAATTTTTTCCAAATGCACTGCCGTTATGGTCTTATGTCAACTTGAGTAAGATGATAAGGGTTAATTAACTTTAATATCTGAATTTAATAATTTGAAACAACTTGATATGGAATTGTTAATGTGTACATGCAACAAAGTCGGTTTTATACCTAAATGTAAAATTAAGAAATTTTTTCCAAATGCACTGCCGTTATGGTCTTATGTCAACTTGAGTAAGATGATAAGGTTTAATTAACTTTAAATTCTGAATTTAATAATTTGAAACAACTTGATATGGAATTCTTAATGTGTACAAGCAACCAAGTCGGTTTTATACCTAAATGTAAAAGTAAGGAATTTTTTCCAAATGCACTGCCGTTATGGCTTTATGTCAACTTGAGTAAGATGAGAAAGTTAACTAACT
>NW_024394972.1:0-1234 GCF_016617805.1 Bactrocera tryoni
TTCACATATTAAAGTTAATTAACTTTCTTCATCTTACTTATGTTGGCATAAAGCCAAAACGGCAGTGCATTTGGAAAAATTCTACAATATTACATTTAGGTATAAAACCGATTTTCTTGCATTTACAAATTTGGCAATCTATGTCGAATGGCTTCAAATCATTAGCTTAACATATTAAAGCTAATTAACCCTCATCATCTTGCTCAAGTTGACATATGACCATAACGGCAGTGCATTTGGAAAAAAGCTCATAATTTTTCATTTAGGTATAAAACCGACTTTCTGGCATGTAGACATTTAACAATCCATATCGAGTTGATTCAAGTCTTTAAATTCACATATTAAAGTTAATTAACTTTCTTCATCTTACTTATGTTGGCATAAACCCAAAACGGCAGTGCATTTGGAAAATTCCAGAATATTACATTTAGGTGTAAAACCGTATTTCTGTCATGCACACATTTGGCAATCTGTGTCGAATAGCATCAAATCAGTAGCTTAACATATTAAAGTTAATTAACCCTCACCATCTTACTCAAGTTGGCATAAAGCCAAAACGGCAGTGCATTTGGAAAAAATCCATAATCTTACATTTAGGAATAAAACCGACTTTCTTGCTTGTACAAATTTAGAAATCCATATCGAGTTGACTCAAGTCTTTAAATTCACATATTAAAGTTAACTAACCCTCACCATCTTACTCAAGTTGGCATAAAGCCAAAACGGCAGTGCATTTGGAAATATTCCACAATGTTACATTTAGGTATAAAACCGATTTTCTTGCATTTACAAATTTGGCAATCTATGTCGAATGGCTTCAAATCATTAGCTTAACATATTAAAGTTAATTAACCCTCATCATCTTACTCAAGTTGACATATGACCATAACGGCAGTGCATTTGGAAAAAAGCTCATAATTTTTCATTTAGGTATAAAACCGACTTTCTTGCATGTAGACATTTAGCAATCCATATCGAGTTGATTCTAGTCTTTAAATTCACATATTAAAGTTAATTAACCTTCGTCATCTTACAGAAGTTGGCATAAAGCCAAAACGGCAGTGCATTTGGAAATATTCCACAATGTTACATTTAGGTATAAAACCGATTTTCTTGCATTTACAAATTTGGCAATCTATGTCGAATGGCTTCAAATCATTAGCTTAACATATTAAAGTTAATTAACCCTCATCATCTTACTCAAGTTGACATATGACCATAACGGCAGTGCATT
>NW_024394973.1:0-5658 GCF_016617805.1 Bactrocera tryoni
AATATGTTAAAGTAATGATTTAAGGCAATTAAATATCGACTGATAAATGTGTAAGTACAAGAAAATCGAGTTTATAACTGAATATAAGATTGTCGAATTCTTCCAAATGAACTGACGTTATGGCCTTATGTCAACTTCAGTAAGTTGAAGAAGGCTAATTAACTTGTATATGTCAAAGTAATGATTTGAAGCAACTCAATATCGACTGCTTATTGTGTATATACAAGAAAATCGACTTTATACCTGAATATAAGATTGTCAAATTCTTCCAAATACGCTGTCGTTATGGCTCTACGTCAACTTCAGTGAGATGAAGAAGATAAATTAACTTTAATATGTTAAAGTAATGATTTAAGGCAATTTAATAACGACTGATAAATGTGTAAATACAAGAAAATCGACTTTATACCTGAATATAAGATTGTCGAATTCTTCCAAATGCACTGCCGTTATGGCTTTATGTCAACTTCAGCAAGATGAAGAAAATAAATTAACTTAAATATATTAAAATAATGATTTAAAGCAACTCAATATCGACTGCTTATTGTGTATATACAAGAAAATCGATTTTATACCTGAATATAAGATTGTCAAATTCTTCCAAATGCGCTGTCGTTATGGCTCTACGTCAACTTCAGTGAGATGAAGAAGATAAATTAACTTTAATATGTTAAAGTAATGATTTAAGGCAATTTAATAACGACTGATAAATGTGTAAATACAAGAAAATCGACTTTATACCTGAATATAAGATTGTCGAATTCTTCCAAATGCACTGCCGTTATGGCTTTATGTCAACTTCAGCAAGATGAAGAAAATAAATTAACTTAAATATATTAAAATAATGATTTAAAGCAACTCAATATCGACTACTAAATGTGTATATACAAGAAAATCGAATTTATGCCTGAATATAAGAATGTCGAATTCTTCCAAATGCACTGCCGTTATGGCTTTATAACAACTTCAGTAAGATGAAGAAAGTTAATTACCTTAAATATGTTAAAGTAATGATTTGAAGCAACTCAATATCGATTGTTTAATGTGTATATACAAGAAAATCGACTTTATACCTGAATATAGGATTGTCGAATTCTTCCAAATAAAGTGCCGTTATGGCTTTATGTCAACTTCAGTAAGATGAAGAAGGTTGGTTAACTTAAACATGTTAAATTAATGATTTGAAGCAACTCAATATCGATTGTTAAATGGGTATATACAAGAAACTCGACTTTATACCTGAATACAAAATTGTCGAATTCTTCCAAATGCACGGACGTTATGGCCTTATGTAACTTAAGTAAGATGAAGAGGGTTAATTAACTTAAATATGTTAAAGTAATGTTTTGAAGTAACTCAATATCGATTGTTAAATGTGTATATACAAGAAATTCGGCTTTATACCTGAACATTAGATTGTCGAATTCTTCCGAATGCACTGACGTTATGGCCTTATGTCAACTTCAGTAAGATGAAGAGGGTTAGTTAACTTAAATGTGTTAAATTATTGATTTGAAGCAATTCAATATCGATTGTTAGATGTGTATATACAAGAAAATTTACTTTATACCTAAATATTAGATTGTCGAATTCTTCCAAATGCACTGCCGTTATGGCTTTATGTATACTTCAGTAAGATGAAGAAAATAAATTAATTTAACTAAATATGTTAAAGTAAAGATTTGAAGCAACTCAATATCGATTGCTAAATGTTTGTGTACAAGAAAACCTGAACATTAGATTGTCGAGTTCTTCCAAATGCACTGACGTAATGGCCTTATGTCAACTTCAGTAAGATGAAGAGGGTTAATTAATTTAAATATGTTTAAGTAATGATTTAAGGCAACTCAATATCGACTGCTAAATGTGTATATACAAGAAAATCGACTTTATACCTGAATATAAGTTTGTCGAATTCTTCCAAATGCAATGCCGTAATGGCCTTATATCAACTTCAGTAAGATGAAGAAGGTTAATTAACTTAAATATGTTAAATTAATGACGTAGAGCAACTCAATATCGACTGCTAAATATGTATATACAAGAAAATCGACTTTATACCTGAATATAAGATTGTCGAATTCTTCAAAATGCATTGCCGTTATAGCTTTATGTCAACTTCAGTGAGATGAAGAAAGTTAGTTACCTTAAATATGTTAAAGTATTGATTTGAAGCAACTCAATATCGATTGCGTAATGTGTATATACAAGAAAATCGACTTTATACCTGAATATAGGATTGTCGAATTCTTCCAAATAAAGTGCCGTTATAGCTTTATGTCAACTTCAGTAAGTTGGAGAAGGTTAATTACCTTAAATATGTTAAATTAATGATTTAAGGCAATTTAAAATCGACTGATAAATGCGTAAGTACAAGAAAATCGACTTTATACCTGAATATAAGATTGTCGAGTTCTTCCAAATGCACTGCCGTTATAGCTTTATGTTGACTTCAGGAAGATGAAGAAGGTTAATTAACTTAAATATGTCAAAGTAATGATTTAAAGCAACTCAATATCGATTGCTAAATGTGTACACAAGAACATCGGCTTTATAACTGAATATAAGATTGACGAATTCTTCCAACTGCACTGCCGTTATTTCTTTATGTTGACTTCAGTAAGATGAAGAGGGTTAGTTAACTTAAATGTGTTAAATTATTGATTTGAAGCAATTCAATATCGATCGCTATTACTTACACATTTATCAGTCGATATTAAATTGCCTTATATCATTAATTTAACATATTTAATTTAATTGACCTTCTTCATCTCACTGAAGTTGACATAGAGCCATAACGACAGCGCATTTGGAAGAATTTGGCAATCCTATATTCAGGTATAAAGTCGATTTTCTTGTATATACACAATAAGCAGTCGATATTGAGTTGCTTTAAATCATTAATTTAACATTGGCGTTTAAGTTAATTAACCTTCTTCATCTTCCTGAAGTCGACACAAAGCCATAACGGCAGTGCAGTTGGAAGAATTCGACAATCTTATATTCAGTTATAAAGTCGATTTTCTTGTGTATACACATTAAGCAATCGATATTGAGTTGTCTCAAATCATTACTTTAACATATTTAAGTTAATTGACCTTCTTCATCTTACTAAAGTTGACACAAAGCTATAACGGCAGTGCATTTGGAAGAATTCGACAATCTTATATTCAGTTATAAACTCGATTTTCTTGTACATAAACATTTATCAGTCGATATTGAATTGCCTTAAATCATTACTTTAACATATTTAATTTAATTGACCTTCTTCATCTTACTAAAGCTGACATAAAGCTATAACGGCAGTGCATTTGGAAGAATTCGACAATAATATATTCAGGTATAAAGTCTATTTTCTTGTATTTACACATTTAACAGTCGCTATTGAGTCGCTTTAAATCATTAATTTGACATATTTAAGTTAATTAACCTTCTTCATCTTACTGAAGTTGACATAAAGCTATAACGGCAGTGCATTTGGAAGAACTCGACAATCTTATATTCAGGTATAAAGTCGATTTTCTTGTACTTTCACATTTATCAGTCGATATTGAATTGCCTTAAATCATTAATTTAACATATTTAAGTTAATTTACCATCTTCATCTCACTGAAGTTGACATAAAGCCATAACGACAGCGCATTTGGAAGAATCCGACAATCTTATATTTAGGTATAAAGTCGATTTTCTAGTATATACACATTTAGCAGTCGATATTGAGTTGCTTTAAATCATTAGTTTAACATATTTAAGTTAGTTAATCTTCTTCATATTACCGAAGTTGACATAAAGCCATAACGGCATTGCATTTGGAAGAATTCGACAAACTTGTATTCAGGTATATATTCCATTTTCATGTATATACACATTTAACAGTCGATATTGAATTGCCTTAAATCATTAATTTAACATATTTAAGTTAATTTATCTTCTTCATCTCACTGAAGTTGACATAAAGCCATAACGACAGCGCATTTGGAAGAATCCGACAATCTTATATTTAGGTATAAAGTCGATTTTCTAGTATATACACATTTAGCAGTCGATATTGAGTTGCTTTAAATCATTAGTTTAAGATATTTAAGTTAGTTAATCTTCTTCATTTTACCGAAGTTGACATAAAGCCATAACGGCATTGCATTTGGAAGAATTCGACAAACTTGTATTCAGGTATATATTCCATTTTCATGTACATACACATTTAGCAATCGATATTGAGTTGCTTCAAATCACTACTTTAACATATATAAGTTAATAAACCTTCTTCATTTTACTGAAGTGTACATAAAGCCATAACGACAGCGAATTTGGCAGAATTCGACAACCTTATATTCAGATATAAAGTCGATTTTCTTGTATATACACATCTAACAATCGATATTGAATTGCTGCAAATCATTACTTTAACATATTTAAGGTAATTAACTTTCTTCATCTTACTGAAGTTGGCATAAGGCCACAACGTCAGTGCATTGGGAACAAGTCGATTATAAAGTCGATTTTCTTGTATATACACAATCAGCAATCGA
Organism: Bactrocera tryoni; assembly: GCF_016617805.1. NCBI lineage: Eukaryota > Metazoa > Arthropoda > Insecta > Diptera > Tephritidae > Bactrocera > Bactrocera tryoni. Next base: position 4,530 of record NW_024394973.1, read on the forward strand.
TATTGAGTTGCTTCAAATCATTATTTTAACATATTTAAGTTAATTGACCTTCTTCAGCTTACTGAAGTTGACATAAAGCTAAAACGGCAGTGCAGTTGGAAGAATTCGACAATCTTATTCATGTATAAAGCCGATTTTCTTGTATATATACATTTAGCAGTCGATATTGAGTTGCTTCAAATCATTACTTTGACATATACAAGTTAATTAACCGTCTTCATTTTACTGAAGTTGACATAAGGCCATAACGACAGCGAATTTGGAAGAATTCACAATCTTATATTCAGATATAAAGTCGATTTTCTTGTATATACACATTTAACAATCGATATTGTGTTGCTTCAAATCATTACTTTAACATATTTAAGTTAATTAACCCTCTTCAACCTACTGAAGTTGACATAATGCCAAAACGACAGCGCATTTGGAAGAATTCCACAATCTTATATTCAGATATAAAGTAGATTTTCTTGTTCATACACATTTAGCAGTCGATATTGAGTTGCTTTAAATCATTACTTTGACATATTTAAGTTAATTAACCTTCTTCATCTCACTGAAGTTGACATAAGGCGATAACGGCAGTTCATTTGGAAGAATTCGACAATCTTATATTCAGATATAAAGTAGATTTTCTTGTTCATACACATTTAGCAGTCGATATTGAGTTGCGTCAAATCATTATTTTGACATATATAAGTCGATATTGAGTTGCTTTAAATCATTACTTTAACATATATAAATTAATTAACCTTCTTCGTTTTACTGAAGTTGACATAAGGCCATAACGACAGCGCATTTGGAAGAATTCCCCAATCTTATATTCAGATATAAAGTCGATTTTCTTGCATGTACACATTTAGCAATCGATATTGAGTTGATTTAAATTATTAATTAAACATATTTAAGTTAATAAAACTTCTTCATCTTACTGATGATCATGTTCAGGTATAAAGTCGATTTTCTTGTACACACACTTTTAGCAATCGATATTGAGTTGCTTTAAATCATTACTTTAACATATATAAATTAATTAACCTTCTTCATTTAACTGAAGTCGACATAAGGCCATAACGACAGCGCATTTGGAAGAATTCGACAATCTTTTATTCAGGTATAAAGTCGATTT
>NW_024394974.1:0-10182 GCF_016617805.1 Bactrocera tryoni
TTTATACGTGAATAAGATTGTCGAATTCTTCCAAATGCACTGCCGTTATGGCTTTATGTACACTTCAGTAAGATGACGGAAGTTAATTATTTTAAATATGTTAAAGTAATGATTTGAAGCAACTCAATATCGACTGCTAAATGTGAATATACAAGAAAATCGATTTTATATCTGAATATAAGATTGTCGAATTCTTCCAAATGCACTTCCGTTATGGCTTTATGCCAACTTCAGTGAGATGAAGAAGATAAATTAACTTAAATATGTTAAATTAATGATTTAAGGCAATTCAATATCGACTATATACAAAAAAATCGACTTTATACGAGAATATAGAAATGTCGAATTCTTCCAAATGCACTGACGTTATGGCTTTATAACAACTTTAGTAAGATGAAGAAGGTAAATTAACTTAAAGATGTTAAATTAATGATTCAAAGCAACTCAATATCGACTGCTAAATGTGTATATACAAGAAAATCGACTTTATACATGAATAAGATTGTCGAATTCTTCCAAATGCGCTGTCGTTATGGCTGTATAACAACTTCAGTAAGATGAAGAAGGTTAATTAACTTAAATATGTTAAATTCATGATTTAAAGCAACTCAATATCGACTGCTAAATGTATACATACAAGAAAATCGACTATATATACCTTAATATGAGTTTGTCGAATTCTTCAAAATGCACTGACGTTATGGCTTTATGTCAACTTCAGTAAGATGAAGAAGGTTAATTAACTTAATTATGTTAAAGTAATGATTTATAGCAACTCAATATCGACTGCTAAATGTGTATATACAAGAAAATCGACTTTATACCTGAATATAATATTGTCGATTTCTTCCAACTGCTTTGCCGGTTTGGCTTTATGTCAACTTCAGTAAGATGTAGAGGGTTAATTAACTTAAATATGTGAAATTAATGATTTAAAGCAACTCAATATCGACCGCTAGATGTGTATATACACGAAAATCGACTTTATACCTGAATATAACATTGTCGATTTCTTCCAACTGCTTTGCCGGTTTGGCTTTATGTCAACTTCAGTAAGTTGAAGAAGGTTAATTAAATTAAATATGTGAAATTAATGATTTAAAGCAACTCAATATCCATTGTGAATTGTGTATATACAAGAAAATCGAATTTATACATGAATAAGATTGTCGAATTCTTCCAAATTCACTGCTGTTATGGCCTTATGTCAGCTTCGGTAAGACGAAGAAGGCTAATTAACTTAAATTTGTTAAATTAATGATTTAAAGCAACTCAATAGCGATTGCTTAATGTGTATGCACAAGAAAATCGACTTTATAACTGAGTATAAGAATGTCGAATTCTTCCAAATGCACTGCTGTTATGGCTTTATATCAACCTCACTAAGATGAAGAAGGTTAATTAACTTAAATATGTTAAAGTAATGATTTAAAGCAACTCAATATCGATTGCTAAATGTGTATACACAAGAAAATCGACTTTATAACTGAATATAAGAATGTCGAATTCTTCCAAATGCACTGACGTTATGGCCTTATGTCAACCTCAGTAAGACGAAGAATTTTAATTAACTTAAATTTGTTAAATTAATGATTTAAAGCAACTCAATAGCGATTGCTAAATGTGTACACACAAGAAAATCGACTTTATAACTGAGTATAAGAATGTCGAATTCTTCTAAATGCACTGCTGTTATGGCTTTATATCAACTTCAGTAAAATTAAGAAGGTAAATTAACTTAAAGATGTTAAATTAATGATTTAAAGCAACTCAATATCGACTGCTAAATGTGTATATACCATAAAATCGACTTTATACCTGAATAAAATGTTGTCGATTTCTTCCAAATGCTTTGCCGGTTTGGCTTTGTGTCAACTTCAGTAAGATGAAGAAGGTCAATTAACTTAAATATGTTAAATTAATGATTTAAAGCAACTCAATATCGACTCCTAAATGTGTATATACAAGAAAATAGACTTTATACCTGAATATAGGAATGTCGAATTCTTCCAAATGCACTACCGTTACGGCTTTATAACAACTACAGTAAGATGAATAAGGTCAATTAACTTAAATATGTTAAAGTATAGAATGGAAGCAAGTCAATATCGACTGCTAAATGTGTATATACACGAAAATCGACTTTATACCTGAATATTACATTGTCGATTTCTTCCAACTGCTTTGCCGGTTTTGCTTTATGTCAACTTCTGGACGATGAAGAAGGTTAATTAACTTAACTATGTTAAATTAATGAATGGAAGCAAGTCAATATCGACTGCTAGATGTGTATATACAAGAAAATCGTCTTTATGCCTGAATACAAGAATGTCAAATTCTTCCAAGTGCACTGCCGTTATGGCTTTATATCAACTTCAGTAAGATGAAGAAGGTTAATTAACTTAAATATGTTAAAGTAATGATTGAAGGCAACTCAATATCGACTGCTAAGTGTATGAAGTTCACGCAAGTGAGGAAAGTTCTCTGATCGCCATTCACTTGGGAGTGGCCAGAAACGATTCTTTTACACATGGCTCAAACAGCTCACTACTTCCGGTCTTTGACCAAGTATCCTCTGGGTAGCCTAAGAACATCCGTTCGAAGGCGAGCTAAAGTGAGAAGGCGAAACATTCCCTACATAGGGTTGTGCGCTGGGTTTGGGACCCGCCACGTAAAAAAACACCCCCAGTGAAGAGCTACAACCAGCCTCGGATGAGAGACCCCCCTTTTGATGACGACCATGGCAAAACGAAATAAGGACTACGAATTGAGGGCATGCACCTTGAATGTCCGGTCCCTTAATTGGGAAGGTGCCGCTGCCCAGCTGGTTGATGTCCTCGTAAAGACAAAGGCTGACATCACCGCCGTCCAAGAAATGCGATGGACGGGACAAGGACAGAGACGAGTAGATCCTTGTGACATTTACTACAGTGGCCATATAAAGGAGCGCAAGTTTGGTGTAGGATTCGTGGTGGGAGAGAGACTCCGTCACCGAGTACTATCATTCACTGCGGTGAATGAACGTCTAGCTACAATCCGCATCAAAGCGAGGTTCTTCAACATATCGCTGATTTGCGCCCACGCCCGACGGAAGAGAAGGACGATGTGACCAAAGATGCCTTCTATGAGCGCTTGGAGCGCGCTTATGAGAGCTGCCCCCGCCACGATGTCAAAATCGTGCTTGGCGACTTTAACGCCAGGGTGGGCAAAGAAGGTATATTTGGCACCACGGTCGGTAAATTCAGCCTCCACGACGAAACATCCCCAAATGGGTTGAGGCTGATTGACTTCGCCGGGGGCCGAAATATGGTTATCTGTAGTACTAGATTCCAGCATAAGAAGATTCATCAAGCTACCTGGCTGTCTCCGGATCGAAAAACTACCAACCAGATCGATCATGTTGTGATAGACGGAAGACACGTCTCCAGTGTTTTAGATGTGCGTGCGCTCCGAGGTCCTAACATCGACTCGGACCACTATCTTGTTGCAGCCAAGATTCGCACCCGCCTCTGTGCAGCAAAAAACGCACGCCAACAAACACAAGGAAGGTTCGACGTCGAGAAGCTGCAATCACAACAGACAGAACGATTTTCTACTCGGCTTGCACTCCTGCTCTCTGAGAGCACTCGTCAACAACTCGGTATAAGGGAACTGTGGGACGGCATTTCAAACTCCTTACGTACAGCTGCAACCGAAACCATTGGTTTTCGGAAAGTGCAAAAGAACAGCTGGTACGACGAGGAGTGCCGTGTCGCAGCGGAGAGAAAACAGGCTGCCTACCTCGCAACGTTACGATCGACCACTACACGTGCGGGATGGGATAGATACCGAGAGTTGAAGAGGGAAGCGAGACGCATTTGTAGACAGAAGAAGAAAGAGGCTAAAATGCGTGAGTACGAAGAGCTTGATAAGCTGGCCGACAGGGGTAATGCTCGAAAATTCTACGAAAAAATGCGGCGGCTTACGGAAGGTTTCAAGACCGGAGCGTATTCCTGTAGAACCCCAAAGGTGATCTAGTCACTGATGCCCAGAGCATACTTAAATTATGGAGGGAACACTTCTCCAGCCTGCTGAATGGCAGTGAACGCACAACACCAGGAGAAGGAGAACCCGATTCCCCAATCGATGACGATGGAGCAGACGTTCCATTACCTGACCATGAAGAAGTTCGAATAGCAATTGCCCGCCTGAAGAACAACAAAGCGGCAGGGGCCGACGGATTGCCGGCCGAGCTATTCAAACACGGCGGCGAAGAACTGATAAGGAGCATGCATCAGCTTCTTTGTAAAATATGGTCGGACGAAAGCATGCCCAACGATTGGAATTTAAGTGTGCTATGCCCAATCCATAAAAAAGGAGACCCCACAATCTGCGCCAACTACCGTGGGATTAGCCTCCTCAACATCGCATATAAGGTTCTATCGAGCGTATTGTGTGAAAGATTAAAGCCCACCGTCAACAAACTGATTGGACCTTATCAGTGTGGCTTCAGACCTGGAAAATCAACAACCGACCAGATATTCACCATGCGCCAAATCTTGGAAAAGACCCGTGAAAGGAGAATCGACACACACCACCTCTTCGTCGATTTCAAAGCTGCTTTCGACAGCACGAAAAGGAGCTGCCTTTATGCCGCGATGTCTGAATTTGGTATCCCCGCAAAACTAATACGGCTGTGTAAACTGACGTTGAGCAACACGAAAAGCTCCGTCAGGATCGGGAAGGACCTCTCCGAGCCGTTCGATACCAAACGAGGTTTCAGACAAGGCGATTCCCTATCGTGCGACTTTTTCAACCTGCTTTGGAGAAAATAGTTCGAGCCGCAGAACTAAATAGAGAAGGTACCATCTTCTATAAGAGTGTACAGCTGCTGGCGTATGCCGATGATATTGATATCATCGGCCTCAACACCCGCGCCGTTAGTTCTGCTTTCTCCAGGCTGGACAAGGAAGCACAGAAAATGGGTCTGGCAGTGAACGAGGGCAAGACGAAGTATCTCCTGTCATCAAACAAACAGTCGTCGCATTCGCGACTTGGCACTCACGTCACTGTTGACAGTCATAACTTTGAAGTCGTAGATAACTTCGTCTATCTTGGAACCAGCGTAAACACCACCAACAATGTCAGCCTAGAAATCCAACGCAGGATAGCTCTTGCCAACAGGTGCTACTTCGGACTGAGTAGGCAATTGAGAAGCAAAGTCCTCTCTCGACAAACAAAAACCAAACTCTTTAAGTCACTCATAATTCCCGTCCTGCTGTATGGTGCAGAGTCTTGGACGATGTCAACAACGGATGAGTCGACGTTGCGCGTTAGCCACGGCGAATACCGCATTCGATGGAACGATGAGCTGTACGAGATATACGACGACATCGACAAAGTTCAGCGAATTAAAAGACAGCGGCTACGCTGGCTAGGTCATGTTGTCCGGATGGACGAAAACACTCCAGCTCTGAAAGTATTCGACGCAGTACCCGCCGGGGAAGCAGAGGAAGAGGAAGACCTCCACTCCGTTGGAAGGACCAAGTGGAGAAGGACCTGGCTTCGCTTGGAATATCCACTTGGCGCCACGTAGCGAGAAGAGAAGAAACGACTGGCGCGCTGTTGTTAACTCGGCTATAATCGCTTAAGAGGTTTCTACGCCAATTAAGAAGAAGAAGAAGTGTGTATATACAAGAAAATCGACTTTATACCTGAATACAAGATTGTCGAATACGTCCAAATGCACTGCCGTTATGGCGTTGTGTCAACCTCGGTAAGATGAAGAAGGTAAATTAACTTAAATATGTTAAGGTAATAATTTTAAACAACTCAATATCGACTGCTAAATGAGTATATACAAGAAAATCGACTTTTTACCTTAATATAAGAATGTCGAATTCTTCCAAATGCACTGCCGTTACGGCCTTATGTCAACTTTAGTGAGATTAAGAAGGTTAATTAACTTAAATATGTTAAATTCATGATTTAAAGCAACTCAATATCGACTGCTAGATGTGTACATACAAGAAAATAGACTTTATACCTGAATATAATATTGTCGATTTCTTCCAACTGCTTTGCCGATTTGGCTTTATGTCAACTTCAGTAAGATGAAGAGGGTTAATTAACTTAAATATGTTAAATTAATGAATATAAGCAAGTCAATATCGACTGCTAGATGTGTATATACAAAAAAACCGACTTTATACCTGAACATTAGATCGTCGAATTCTTCCAAATGCAATGCCGTTATGGCTTTATATCAACCTCAGTAAGATGAAGAAGGTTAATTAACTTAATTATGTTAAAGTAATGATTTATAGCAACTCAATATCGACTGCTTAATGTGTATATACAAGAAAATCGACTTTATACCTGAATATAATATTGCCGATTTCTTCCAACTGCTTTGCCGGTTTGGCTTTATGTCAACTTCAGTAAGTTGAAGAAGGTTAATTAACTTAAATATGTTAAAGTAATGCTTTAAAGCAATTCAATATCGACCGCTAGATGTGTATATACACGAAAATCGACTTTATACCTGAATATAACATTGTCGATTTCTTCCAACTGCTTTGCCGGTTTGGCTTTATGTCAACTTCAGTAAGATGAAGAGGGTTAATTAACTTAAATATGTTAAATTAATGAATATAAGCAAGTCAATATCGACTGCTACATGTGTATATACAAGAAAATCGACTTTATACGTGAATATAAGATTGTCGAATTCTTCCAAACGCACTGCTGTTATGGCTTTATATCAACCTCAGTAAGATGAAGAAGGTTAATTAACTTAAATATGTTAAAGTAATGATTTAAAGCAACTCAATATCGACCGCTAAATGTGTACATACAAGAAAATCGACTACATACCTGAATATAAGTTTGTTGAATTCTTCCAAATGCAATGCCGTTATGGCTTTATGTCAACTTCAGTAAGTTGAAGAAGGTTAATTAACTTAAATATGTGAAATTAATGATTTAAAGCAACTCAATATCCATTGTGAATTATGTATATACAAGCAAATCGAATTTATACATGAATAAGATTGTCGAATTCTTCCAAATTCACTGCTGTTATGGCCTTATGTCAGCTTCGGTAAGACGAAGAAGGCTAATTAACTTAAATTTGTTAAATTAATGAATATAAGCAACTCAATATCGACTGCTAAATGTGTATATACAAGAAAATCGACTTTATACCTGAATAAAATGTTGTCGATTTCTTCCAAATGCTTTGCCGGTTTGGCTTTGTGTCAATTTCAGTAAGATGAAGAAGGTCAATTAACTTAAATATGTTAAATTAATGATTTAAAGCAACTCAATATCGACTCCTAAATGTGTATATACAAGAAAATAGACTTTATACGTGAATAAGATTGTCGAATTCTTCCAAATGCACTGCCGTTATGGCTTTATGTACACTTCAGTAAGATGACGGAAGTTAATTACTTTAAATATGTTAAAGTAATGATTTGAAGCAACTCAATATCGACTGCTAAATGTGAATATACAAGAAAATCGATTTTATATCTGAATATAAGATTGTCGAATTCTTCCAAATGCACTTCCGTTATGGCTTTATGCCAACTTCAGTGAGATGAAGAAGATAAATTAACTTAAATATGTTAAATTAATGATTTAAGGCAATTCAATATCGACTATATACAAAAAAATCGACTTTATACGAGAATATAGAAATGTCGAATTCTTCCAAATGCACTGACGTTATGGCTTTATAACAACTTTAGTAAGATGAAGAAGGTAAATTAACTTAAAGATGTTAAATTAATGATTTAAAGCAACTCAATATCGACTGCTAAATGTGTATATACAAGAAAATCGACTTTATACATGAATAAGATTGTCGAATTCTTCCAAATGCGCTGTCGTTATGGCTGTATAACAACTTCAGTAAGATGAAGAAGGTTAATTAACTTAAATACATATGTTAAATTTATGATTCTAAGCAACTCAATATCGCGCGCTAAATGTGTACATACAAGAAAATCGACTATATACCTGAATATAAGTTTGTCGAATTCTTCCAAATGCAATGCCGTTATGGCTTTATGTCAACTTCAATAAGTTGAAGAAGGTTAGTTAACTTAAAAATGTTAAAGTAATGATTTAAAGCAACTCAATATCGACTGCTAAATGTGTAAATACACGAAAATCGACTTTATACCTGAATATAAGATTGTCGATTTCTTCCAACTGCTTTGCCGGTTTTGCTTTATGTCAACTTCTGGACGATGAAGAAGGTTAATTAACTTAAATATGTTAAATTAATGAATGGAAGCAAGTCAATATCGACTGCTAGATGTGTATATACAAGAAAATCGACTTTATACTTGAATATAACATAGTGGATTTCTTCCAACTGCTTTGCCGGTTCGGCTTTATGTCAACTTCAGTAAGATGAAGAGGATTAATTAACTTAAATATGTTAAATTAATGAGTGGAAGCAAGTCAATATCGACTGCTAGATATGTATATACAAGAAAATCGACGTTATGCCTGAATACAAGAATGTCTAATTCTTCCAAGTGCACTGCCGTTATGGATTTATGTCAAATTCAGTAAGATGAAGAGGGTTAATTAACTTAAATATGTTAAAGTAATGATTTAAACAACACAATATTGACTGCTAAATGTGTATATACAAGAAAATCGACTTTTTACTCGAATATAAGAATGCCGAATTCTTCCAAATGCACTGCCGTTACGGCCTTATGTCAACTTCAGTGAGATTAAGAAGGTTAATTAACTTAAATATGTTAAATTCATGATTTAAAATAACTCAATATCGACTGCTAACTGTGTACATAAAAGAAAATCGACTTTATACCTGAATATAAGGTTGTCGAATTCTTCCAAATGCGCTGCCGTTATGGCGTTGTGTCAACCTCAGTAAGATGAAGAAGGTTAATTAACTTAAATATGTTAAAGTAATGATTTAAAACAACTCAATATCGACTGCTAAATGTGTATATACAAGAAAATCGACTTTATACCTGAAAATAAGGTTGTCGAATTCTCCCAAATGCACTGCCGTTATAGCAGTGTGTCAACCTCAGTAAGATGAAGAAGGTTAGTTAACTTACATATGTTAAAGTACTGATTTAAAACAACTCAATATCGACTGCTAAATGTGTATATACACGAAAATCGACTTTATACCTGAATATAACATTGCCGATTTCTTCCAACTGCTTTGCCGGTTTGGCTTTATGTCAACTTCAGTAAGATGAAGAGGGTTAATTAACTTAAATATGTTAAATTAATGAATGGAAGCAAGTCAATATCGACTGCTAGATGTGTATATACAAGAAAATCGACTTTATACCTGAATACAAGAATGTCGAATCCTTCCAAATGCACTGCCGTTATGGCTTTATGTCAACTTCAGTAAGTTGAAGAAGGTTAATTAACTTAAATATGTGAAATTAATGATTTAAAGCAACTCAATATCCATTGTGAATTATGTATATACAAGCAAATCGAATTTATACATGAATAAGATTGTCGAATTCTTCCAAATTCACTGCTGTTATGGCCTTATGTCAGCTTCGGTAAGACGAAGAAGGCTAATTAACTTAAATTTGTTAAATTAATGAATATAAGCAACTCAATATCGACTGCTAAATGTGTATATACAAGAAAATCGACTTTATACCTGAATAAAATGTTGTCGATTTCTTCCAAATGCTTTGCCGGTTTGGCTTTGTGTCAATTTCAGTAAGATGAAGAAGGTCAATTAACTTAAATATGTTAAATTAATGATTTAAAGCAACTCAATATCGACTCCTAAATGTGTATATACAAGAAAATAGACTTTATACGTGAATAAGATTGTCGAATTCTTCCAAATGCACTGCCGTTATGGCTTTATGTACACTTCAGTAAGATGACGGAAGTTAATTACTTTAAATATGTTAAAGTAATGATTTGAAGCAACTCAATATCGACTGCTAAATGTGAATATACAAGAAAATCGATTTTATATCTGAATATAAGATTGTCGAATTCTTCCAAATGCACTTCCGTTATGGCTTTATGCCAACTTCAGTGAGATGAAGAAGATAAATTAACTTAAATATGTTAAATTAATGATTTAAGGCAATTCAATATCGACTGCTAAATGTGTATATACAAAAAAATCGACTTTATACGAGAATATAGAAATGTCGAATTCTT
>NW_024394975.1:0-2609 GCF_016617805.1 Bactrocera tryoni
AATGGTTTAAGGCAATTCAATATCGACTGCTAAATGTGTATATACAAGAAAATCGACTTTATAGCTGAATATAAGAATGTCGAATTCTTCTTATTGCACTGCCGTTATGGCTTTATGTCAACTTCATTAAAATAAAGAAAGCTATTTAACTTAGATATGTTAAAGTAATGATCTAAGGCAATTCAATATCGACTTTATACCTGAATATAAGATTGTCAACTTCAGTAAAATGAAGAAAATTAATTAACTAAAATATGTTAAATTAATGATTTAAGGCAATTCAATATCGACTCCTAAATGTGTATGTACAAGAAAATCGACTTTATACCTGAATATAAGAATGTCGCATTTTTATAATTGCACTGCCGTTATGGCTTTATGTCAACTTTAGTAAAATGAAGAAAGTTAATTAACTTAAATATGTAAAATTAATGATTTAAGCATTTCAATATCGACTAATAAATGTGTATATACAAGAAAATCGACTTTATACCTGAATATCAGAATGTCGAATTTTTCTAATTGCACTGCCGTTATGGCTTTATGTCAACTTTAGTAAAATGAAGAAAGTTAATTAACTTAAATATGTAAAATTAATGATTTAAGCATTTCAATATCGACTAATAAATGTGTTTATACAAGAAAATCGACTTGATACCTGAATATAAGAATGTCGAATTCTGCCAAATGCACTACCGGTATGGCTTCGTGTCAACTTCAGTAAGATGAAGAAGTATAATTAACTTAAATATGATAAATTAATGATTTAAGGCAATTCAGTGTCGACTGCTAAATGTGTATATACAAGAAAATCGACTTTATACCTGAATATAAGAATGTCGAATTCTTCCAAATGCACTACCGGTATGGCTTCATGTAAACTTCAGTAAGATGAAGAAGCATAATTAACTTAAATATGATAAATTAATGTTTTAAGGCAATTCAGTATCGACTGTTAAATGTATATATACAAGAAAATCGACTTTATACCTGAATATAAAATTGTCGAATTCTTCCAAATGCGCTGCCGTTATGGCTTTATGTCAACTAAAGTAAGATGAAGAAGTATAATTAACTTAAATATGATACATTAATGATTTAAGGTAATTCAGTTTCGACTGCTAAATGTATATATACAAGAAAATCGACTTTATACCTGAATATAAAATTGTCGAATTCTTCCAAATGCGCTGCCGGTATGGATTTATGTCAACTTCAGTAAAATGAAGAAAGTTAATAAACTTAAATATGTTAAATTAATGGCTTAAGGCAATTCAATATCGACTGCTAAATGTGTATATACAAGAAAATCGACTTTATACCTGAATATAAAATTGTCGAATTCTTCCAAATGCGCTGCCGGTATGGCTTTATGTCAACTTCAGGAAAATGAAGAAAGTTAGTTTACTTAAATATGTTAAATTAATAGTTTAAGGCAATTCAATATCGACTGCTATATGTGTATATACAAGAAAGTCGACTTTATACCTGAATATAAAATTGTCGAGCTCTTCCAAATGCGCCGTCGTTATGGCTTTATGGCAACCTTAGTAAGATGAAGGAAGTTAATTAACTTAAATATGTTAAATTAATGATTTAAGGCAATTCAATATCGACTACTAAATGTGTATATACAGGAAAATCGACTTTATACCCGAATATAAGAATGTCGAATTCTTCCAAATGCACTACCGGTATGGCTTTATGTCAACTAAAGTAAGATGAGGAAGCATAATTAACTTGAATATGATAAATTAATGATTTAAGGTAATTCAGTATCGACTGCTTAATGTATATATACAAGAAAATCGACTTTACACCTGAATATAAAATTGTCGAATTCTTCCAAATGCGCTGCCGTTATTGCCTTATGTCAACTTCAGTAAAATGAAGAATGTTAATTAACTTAAATATGTTAAAGTAATGATTTAAGGCAATTCAATATCGACTTTATACCTGAATATAAGATTGTCAACTTCAGTAAAATTAAGAAAGTTAATTAACTAAAATATGTAAAATTAATGATTTAAGGCAATTCAATATCGACTCTTAAATGTGTATATACAAGAAAATCGAATTTATACCTGAATAAAAAATTGTCGAGCTCTTCCAAATGCGCCGCCGGTAAGGCTTTATGTACACTTAAGTAAGATGAAGGAAGTTAATTAACTTAAATATGTTAAATTAATGATTTAAGGCAATTCAATATCGACTCCTAAATGTGTATATACAAGAAAATCGACTTTATACCTGAATATAAGAATGTCGCATTTTTCTAATTGCACTGCCGTTATGGCTTTATGTCAACTTGAGTAAAATGAAGAAAGTTAATTAACTTAAATATGTAAAATTAATGATTTAAGGCATTTCAATATCGACTAATAAATGTGTTTATACAAGAAAATCGACTTTATACCTGAATATAAGAATGTCGAATTCTTCCAAATGCACTACCGGTATGGCTTCGTGTCAACTTCAGTAAGATGAAGAAGTATAATTAACTTGAATATGATAAATTAATGGTTTAAGGCAATTCAATATCGACTGCTAAATGTGTATATACAAGAAAATCGACTTTATAGCTGAATATAAGAATGTCGAATTCTTCT
>NW_024394976.1:0-2978 GCF_016617805.1 Bactrocera tryoni
ATTTGGAAGAATTCGATATTCTTATGTTCAGGTATAAAGTCGATTTTCTTGTATATACACATTTAGCAGTCGATATTGAATTGCCTTAAATCATTACTTTAACATACTTAAGTTAAATAACCTTCTTCATCTTACTGAAGTTGACATAAAGCCATAACGGCAATGTAGTTGGGAGAAATCGACAATCTTATGTTCAGGTATAAAGTCAACTTTCTTGTGTGTACACATTCAGAAATCGATACTGATTTGCTTCAAATCATTAATTTAACTATTTTATGTTAATAAGCCTTCTTCGTCTTACCGAAGTTGACATCAACCATAACGGCAGTGCATTTGGAAAAATCCGACATTCTTATATTCAGGTATATAGTTGATTTGGCTATATATATGCACATTTAGCAATCGATGTTGAGTTGCTTCAAATAATTATTTTAACATACTTAAGTTAATTAGCCTTCTTCATCTTACCGAAGTTGTTATAAAGCCATAACGGCAGCGCATTTGGAAGAATTCGACAATTTTATATTCAGGTATAAAGTCGATTTTCTTGTATATATACATTTAGCAGTCGATACTGAATTGCCTTAAAACATTAATTTATCATATTTAAGTTAATTATGCTTCTTCATCTTACTGAAGATTACATGAAGCCATACCGGTAGTGCATTTGGAAGAATTCGACATTCTTATATTCAGGTATAAAGTCGATTTTCTTGTATATACACATTTAAGAGTCGATATTGAGTTGCCTTAAATCATTAATTTATCATATTTAAGTTAATTATACTTCTTCATCTTACTGAAGTTGACAATCTTATATTCATATCTAGCAGTCGATATTGAATCGCCTAAAATCATTAATTTCACATATTTAAGTTAATTAACTTTCTTCATTTTACTAAAGTTGTTATAGGGCCATAACTGCAGGGCATTTGGAAGAATTCGACATTTTTATATTCAGGTATAAAGTCGATTTTCTTGTATATATACATTTAGCAGTCGATACTGAATTACCTTAAATCATTAATTTATCATATTTAAGTTAATTATGCTTCCTCATCTTACTTTAGTTGACATAAAGCCATACCGGTAGTGCATTTGGAAGAATTCGACATTCTAATATTCGGGTATAAAGTCGATTTTCTTGTATATACACATTTAGTAGTCGATATTGAATTGCCTTAAATCATTAATTTAACATATTTAAGTTAATTAACTTCCTTCATCTTACTAAAGTGTACGTAAAGCCATAACGGCGGCGCATTTGGAAGAGCTCGACAATTTTTTATTCAGGTATAAATTCGATTTTCTTGTATATATGCACATTTAGCAATCGATGTTGAGTTGCTTCAAATAATAAGTTTAACATTTTTAAGTTAATTAGCCTTCTTCGTCTTACTGAAGTTGACATAAAGCCATAACGGCAATGTGGTTGGAAGAAATCGACAAACTTATGTTCAGGTATAAAGTCAACTTTCTTGTGTGTACACATTCAGAAATCGATACTGAGTTGCTTCAAATCATTAATTTAACATTTTTAAGTTAATTAGCCTTCTTCGTCTTACCGAAGTTGACATAAACCATAACGGCAGTGCATTTGGAAAAATCCGACATTCTTATATTCAGGTATAAAGTCGATTTGGTTATATACATATATGCACATTTAGCAATCGATGTTGAGTTGCTTCAAATCATTATTTTAACATAGTTAAGTAAGTTTACTTTCTTCATCTTACTGAAGTTGACAAAAAGCCATAACGGCAGCGCATTTGGAAGAATTCGACAATCTTATATACAGGTATAAAATCGACTTTCGTGTATATACACATTTAGCAGTCGATTTTGAGTTGCATTAAACCATTATCTTAACACATTTAAGTTAATTAACCTTCTTCATCTTATTGAAGTTGACATAAAGCCATAACGGCAGTGCATTTGGAAGAATTCGATATTCTTATATTCAGGTATAAAGTCGATTTTTTTATATATATGCACATTTAGCAATCGATGTTGAGGTGCTTCAAACAATTAATTTAACATTTTCAAGTTAATTAGCCTTCTTCGTCTTACTGAAGTTGACATAAAGCCATAACGGCAATGTAGTTGGAAGAAATCGACAATCTTATGTTCAGGTATAAAGTCAACTTTCTTGCGTGTACACATTCAGAAATCGATACTGAGTTGCTTCAAATCATTAATTTAACATTTTTAAGTTAATTAGCCTTCTTCGTCTTACCGAAGTTGACATAAACCATAACGGCAGTGCATTTGGAAAAATCCGACATTCTTATATTCAGGTATAAAGTCGATTTGGTTATATGCATATATGCACATTTAGCAATCGATGTTGAGTTGCTTCAAATTATTATTTTAACATACTTAAGTTAATTAACTTTCTTCATCTTACTGAAGTTTTTATAAAGCCATAACGGCAATGCATTTGGAAGAATTCGACAATCTTATATTCAGGTATAAATTGGATTTTCTTGTATATACACATTTAGCAGTCGATATTAAATTGCCTTAAGTCATTAATTTAACATATTTAAGTTAATTTACCTTCTTCATTTTACTGAAGTTGCTATAAAGCCATAACGGCAGTGCGTTTCGAAGAATTCGACAGTCTTATATTCATGTATAAAGTCGATGTCCTTGTATATACACATTTAGCAGTCGATATTGAACTGCTTTAAATCATTAATTTAACATAGTTAAGTTAGTTTACTTTCTTCATCTTACTGAAGTTGACAAAAAGCCATAACGGCAGCGCATTTGGAAGAACTCGACAATCTTATATACAGGTATAAAATCGACTTTCTTGTATATACACATTTATCAGTCGATATTGAGTTGCATAAGCCATTATCTTAACACATTTAAGTTAATTAAATTTCTTCATCTTATTGAAGTTGACATAAAGCCATAACGGCAGTGCATTTGGAAGAATTCGATATTCTTATGTTCAGGTATAAAGTCGA
>NW_024394977.1:0-4122 GCF_016617805.1 Bactrocera tryoni
CATAGCTAACTAACGCAATGTATTTGATCCACCTAGCTTAAACACTTTAGCCGCTAGAGCGTTTAAAATGTTAAAAAAAATTTGATTATTCTCAAAAAACTACATTTCTTGTGAACACTATTGCCACGCCCCTGGTAGGGTTCATGGGGAGAATGCTAGTTTTTCTGGAAGCCCTTCGACTTAGCTAACTAACGCAATAAATTTGGCCCACCTATGTCAAATACTTTAGCCGCTATAGCGTTTACAAAATTAAAAAAAATGTGATTTTTCTCAAAAAAACTACATTTTTTGTGAACACTATTACCACGCCCCTGGTAGGGTTTAGGGGGTAAGTGTTAGTTTTCCTGGAAGTTCTTCGACATAGCTAACTAATGCAATGTATTTGACCCACCTAGCTTAAACACTTTAGCCGCTAGAGCGTTTAAAAAGTTAAAAAAATGTGATTTTTCTCAAAAAACTACATTTCTTGTGAACACTATTGCCACGCCCCTGGTAGGGTTTAGGGAATAAGTGACAGATTTCCTGAAAGTTCTTCGTTAAAGCTAACTAATGCAATAAATTTGGCCCACCTATGTCAAATACTTTAGCCGCTATAGCGTTTACACAATTAAAAAAAATGTGATTTTTTTCAAAAAACTACATTTTTTGTGAACACTATTATCACGCCCCTGGTAGGGTTTAGGGGGCAAGTGCCAGTTTTCCTGGAAGTTCTTCGACATAGCTAACTAATGCAATATATTTGATCCACCTAGCTTAAATACTTTAGCCGCTAGAGCGTTTAAAATGTTAAAAAAAATTTGATTTTTCTCAAAAAACTACATTTCTTGTGAACACTATTGCCACGCCCCTGGTAGGGTTTAGGGGGCAAGTGCCAGTTTTTCTGGAAGCCCTTCGACTTAGCTAACTAACGCAATAAATTTGGCCCACCTATGTCAAATACTTTAGCCGCTATAGCGTTTACAAAATTAAAAAAAATGTGATTTTTCTCAAAAACTACATTTTTTGTGAACACTCTTACCACGCTTCTGGTAGGGTTCAGGGGGCAAGTGCTAGTTTTCCTGGAAGTTATTCGATATAGCTAACTAATGAAATATACCTGACCCACCTAGGTTAAATACTTACGCCGCTAGAGTGTTTAAAAAGTAAAAAAAGTGATTTTTCTCAAAAAACTACATTTATTGTGAAAACTATTGCCACGCCCCTGGTAGGGTTTAGGGGGTAAGTGTTAGTTTTCCTGGAAGTTCTTCGACATAGCTAACTAATGCAATGTATTTGACCCACCTAGCTTAAACACTTTAGCCGCTAGAGCGTTTAAAATGTTGAAAAAAATTTGATTTTTCTCAAAAAACTACATTTTTTGTGAACACTATTACCACGCCCCTGATAGGGTTTAGGGGGTAAGTGTTAGTTTTCCTGGAAGTTCTTCGACATAGCTAACTAATGCAATGTACTTGACCCACCTATGTGAAATACTTAAGCCGCTACAGCGTTTAAAACTTAAAACAAATGTGATTTTTCTCAAAAACATTCCTGGTGAACACTATTGCCACGCCCCTGGTAGGGCTTAGGGGGCGAGTGCTAGTTTTCCTGGAAGCCCTGTAATTTAGCTAACTAATGCAATTTGCTTGACCCACCCAGGTTAAATACTTTAGCCGCTATAGGGTTTACAAAATTAAAAAAAATGTGATTTTTCTCAAAAAACTACATTTATTGTGAACACTATTGCCACGCCCCTGGTAGGGTTCGTGGGGCGAGTGCTAGTTTTTCTGGAAGCCCTTCGACTCAGCTAAGTAACGCAATAAATTTGGCCCACCTATGTCAAATACTTTAGCCGCTATAGCGTTTACAAAATTAAAAAAAAATTGATTTTTCTCAAAAAAGCTACATTTTTTGTGAACACTATTACCACGCCCCTGGTAGTGTAGAGGGCAAGTGCTAGTTTTCCTGGAAGTTTTTCGACATAGCTAACTAATGCAATAAATTTGGCCCACCTATGTCAAATACTTTAGCCGCTATAGCGTTTACAAAATTAAAAAAATGTGATTTTTCTCAAAATACTACATTTTTCTGAACACTATTGCCACGCCCCTGGTAGGGTTTAAGGGGCAAGTGCTAGTTTTCCTGGAAGTTCCTCGACATAGCTAACCAATGCAATATGTCTGACCCACCTAGCTTAAATACTTTAGCCGCTAGAGCGTTTAAAATGTTAAAAAAAATTGTTTTTCTCAAAAAACTACACTTTTTGTGAACACTATTACCACGCCCCTGGTAGGGTTTAGGGGGCAAGTGCTAATTTTCCTGGAAGTTCGTCGACATAGCTAACTAATGCAATATATTTGACCCACCTAGGTTAAATACTTAAGCCGCTATAGCGTTTACACAATTAAAAAAATTTGATTTTTCTCAAAAAACTACATTTTTTGTGAACACTATTACCACGCCCCTGGTAGTGTAGAGGGCAAGTGCTAGTTTTCCTGGAAGTTCTTCGACATAGCTAACTAATGCAATATATTTGACCCACCTATGTCAAATACTTAAGCCGCTATAGCGTTTACAAAATTAAAAAAATGTGATTTTTCTCAAAAAACTACATTTTTTGTGAACACTATTACCACGCCCCTGGTAGGGTTTAAGGGGCAAGTGCTAGTTTTCCTGGAAGATCTTCGACATAGATAACTAATGCAATATATTTGACCCACCTATGTCAAATACTTAAGCCGCTATAGCGTTCACAAAATTAAAAAAATGTGATTTTTCTCAAAAAACTACATTTTTTGTGAACACTATTACCACGCCCCTGGTAGGGTTTAGGGGGCAAGTGCTAGTTTTCCTGGAAGTTCTTCGACATAGCTAACTAATGCAATATATTTGACCCATTTAGGTTAAATACTTAAGCCGCTATAGCGTTTCCAAAATTAAAACAAACGTGATTTTTCTCAAAATACTAAATTTTTGTGAACACTATTGCCCAGCCCCTGGTAGGCTTTAGGGGGCAGGTGCTAGGCTATCTGGAAGCCCTACCATTTAGCTAACTAACGCAATTTATTTGGCCCACCTAGGTCAAATACTTTAGCCGCCAGAGCGTTTAAAATGTTAAAAAAAATGTAATTTTTCTCAAAAACTACATTTCTGTGAGCACTATTGCCACCCTCTGGTAGGGTTTAGGAGGCAGGTGCTAGGTTTTCTGGAAGCCCTACCATTTAGCTAACTAATGCAATATATTTGACACACCTATGTCTAATACTTTAGCCGCTAAAGCGTTTAAAATGTTAAAACAAATGTGACTTTTCTCAAAAACATTCCTGGTGAGCACTATTGCCACGCCCCTGGTAGAGTTAAGGGGCGAGTGCTAGTTTTCCTGGAAACTCTTCAATTTAGCTAACTGATGCAATATCTTTGACCCACCTAGGTAAAATACTTAAGCCGCTATAGCGTTTACAAAATTAAAAAATGTGATTTTTCTCAAAAAACTACATTTTTTGTGAACACTATTGCCACGCCGCTGGTAGGGCTTAGGGGGCATGTGCTAGTTTTCCTGGAAGTTCCTCGACATAGCTAACTAATGTGATATATTTGACCCACCTAGGTTAAATACTTAAGCCGCTATAGCGTTTACAAAATTAAAAAAAATGTGATTTTTCACAATAAACTACATTTTTTGTGAACACTATTACCACGCACCTGGTAGGGCTTAGGGGACAAGTGTTAGTTTTCCTGGAAGTCCTTCGACATAGCTAACTAATGCAATATATTTGACCCACCTAGCTTAAATACTTTAGCCGCTAGAGCGTTTAAAAAGTTAAACAAATGTGATTTTTCTCAAAAAACTACATTTTTTGTGAACACTATTGCCACGCCGCTGGTAGGGCTTAGGGGGCAAGTGTTAGTTTTCCTGGAAGTTCTTCGACATGGCTAACTAATGCAATATATTTGACCCACCTAGGTTAAATACTTAAGCCGCTATAGCGTTTACAAAATTAAAAAAATGTGATTTTTCACAAAAAACTACATTTTTTGTGAACACTATTACCACGCCCCTGGTAGGGCTTAGGGGGCAAGTGTTAGTTTTCCTGGAAGTCCTTCGACATAGCTAACTAATGCAATATATTTGACCCACCTAGC
>NW_024394978.1:0-3161 GCF_016617805.1 Bactrocera tryoni
GATTTGAAGCAACTCAATATCGATAGCTAAATGTGAATATACAAGAAAACCGACTTTATACCATAATATAGGATTGTGGAAAACTTCCAAAAGCACTGCCGTTATGGCTCTATGTCCACTTCAGTAAGATGAAGAAGGTAAATTACTTAAATTTGTTAAATTAATGATTCGAAGCAACTCAATATTGATTGCTAAATGTGAATATACAAGAAAATCGACTTTATACCATAATATAGGATTGTGGAACTATTCCAAATGCACTGCCGTTACGGCTTTATGTCAACTTCAGTAAGATGAAGAAGGTAAATTAACTTAAATAGGTTAAACTAATGATTCGAAGCAACTCAATGTCATTTGCTAAATGTGTATATACAAGAAAATCGAATTTATACCTTAATATAAGATTGTGGAATTCTTCTAAATGCACTGCCGTTATGGCTTTATGTCAACTTAAGTGAGATGAACAAGGCAAGTGAACTCAAATATGTTATGCTAATGATTTGAAGCAACTCAATATCGATTGCTAAATGTGAATATACAAGAAAATTGACTTTATACCTTAATATAGGATTGTGGAATTCTTCCAAATACACTGCCTTTATGGCTTTATGGCCACTTTAGTAAGATGAAGAAGATAAATTAACTTAAATATGTTAAACTAATCATTTGAACCAACTCAATATCGATTGCCAAATGTGTATATACAAATAAATCGACTTTATACCTTAATAAAGGGTTGTGGAATTCTTCCAAATACACTGCCTTTATGGCTTTATGGCCACTTCAGTATGACGAAGAAGGTTAATTATTTAAATATGTTAAACTAATGATTCGAAGCAACTCAATATCGTTTGCTAAATGTGTATATACAAGAAAATCGGCTTAATACCTTAATACAAGATTGTGGAATTCTTCCAAATGCACTGCCGTCATGGCTTTATGTCCACTTCACTGAGATGAAAAATGTTAATTAACTTAAATAAGTGAAGTAAATGATTTGAAGCAACTCAATATCGATTGCGAAATGGGAATATACAAGAAAAGCGACTTTATATCTTAATACAGGGATGTGGAGCTATTCCAAGTGCACTGCCGGTATTGCTTTATGTCCACTTCAGTAAGACGAAGAAGGTAAATTAACTTAAATATGTTAAACTAATCATTTGAACCAACTCAATATCGATTGCCAAATGTGTATATACAAATAAATCGACTTTATACCTTAATATAAGATTGTGGAATTCTTCCAAATGAACCGCCATTATGGCTTTATGTCCACTTCAGCAAGATGAAGAAGGTAAATTAACTTAAATATGTTAAACTAATGATTCGAAGCAACTCAATATCGATTGCTAAATGTGAATATACAATAAAATCGACTTTATAGCTTAACAGAAGATTGTGGAATTCTTCCAAATGCACTATCGTTATAGCTTTATGTCAACTTTAGTAAGATGAAGAATGCTAATTAACCTAGAAAGTGAAGTAAATGATTTGAAGCAACTCAATATCGATTGCTAAATAAGAGTATACAAGAAAATCGACTTTAAACCATAATATAGGATTGTGGAACTATTCCAAATGCACTGTCGTTATGGCCTTATGTCCACTCCAGTAAGGTGAAGAAGGTAAATTAACTTAAATATGTTAAACAAATGATTCGAAGCAACTCAATGTCGTTTGCTAAATGTGTATATGCAAGAAAATCGACTTTATACCTTAATATAAGATTGTGGAATTCTTCTAAATGCACTGCCGTTATCGCTTTATGTCAACTTAAGTGAGATGAAGAAGGTAAGTGAACTGAAATATGTTATACTAATGATTTGAAGCAACTCAATATCGATTGCTAAATGTGAATATACAAGAAAATCGTATTTATACCTTAATAAAGGGTTGTGGAATTCTTCCAAATACACTGCCTTTATGGCTTTATGGCCACTTCAGTATGACGAAGAAGGTTAATTATTTAAATATGTTAAACTAATGATTCGAAGCAACTCAATATCGTTTGCTAAATGTGTATGTACAAGAAAATGGACTTTATACCTTAATATAAGATTGTGGAATTCTTCCAAATACACTGCCGTTATGGCCTTATGTCAACTTTAGTAAGATGAAGAATGTTAATTAGCTTAAATAAGTCAAGTAAATGATTTGAAGCAACCCAATATCGATTGCGAAATGGGAACATACAAGAAAATCGACTTTATATCTTAACACAGGGTTGTGGAACTATTCCAAATGCACTGCCTTTATGGCCGTATGTCCACTTCAGTAAGCTGAAGAAGGTAAATCTACTTAAATATGTTAAACTAATCATTTGAAGCAACTCAATATCGATTGCTAAATGTGAATATACAAGAAAATCGACTTTATACCATAATATAAGATTGTGGAATTCTTCCAAATGCACTGCCGTTGTGGCTTTATGTCAACTTCAGTTAGATGAAGACTGCTAATTAACTTAAATAAGTGAAGTAAATGATTTGATGCAACTCAATATCGATTGCGAAATGTTAATATACAAGAAAATCGACTTTATACCTTAATAAAGGATTGTGGAACTATTCCAAATGCACGGCCGTTATTACTTTATGTCCACTTCAGTAAGATGAAGAAGGTAAGCGAACTTATATATGTTAAACTAATCATTCGAAGCAACTCAATGTCGTTTGCTAAATGTGAATATACAAGAAATTCGACTTTATACCTTAATATAAGATTGTGGAACTATTCCAAATGCACTGCCGTTATGGCTTTATGTAAACTTCATTAAGATGAAGAATGCTTATTAACTTAAATAATTTGAAGCAACACAATATCGATTGCGAAATTTAAATAAACAAGAAAATCGACTTTATACCTTAATATTGGATTGTGGAACTATTCCAAACGCACTGCCGTTATGGCTTTATGTCCACTTCAGTAAGATGAAGAATGCTAATTAACTTAAATAACAGAAGTAAATGATTTGAAGCAACTCAATATCGATAGCTAAATGTGAATATACAAGAAAACCGATTTCATACCTTAATATAGGATTGTGGAACTATTCCAAATGCACGGCCGTTATGGATTTATGTCCACTTCAGTAAGATGAAGAAGGTAAATCTACTTAAATATGTTAAACTTATGATTTGAGGCAACTCAATATCGAT
>NW_024394979.1:0-4996 GCF_016617805.1 Bactrocera tryoni
TATATTCAGGTATAAAGTCCATTTTCTTGTATATACACATTTAGCGGTCGATTTTGAGTTGCTTTAAATCATTAATTTAAAATCTTTAAGTTAATTATGCTTCTTCATCTTACTGAAGTTGACATAAAGCCAAAACGGCAAGGCATTTGGAAGAATTCGATATTCTTATATTCGGGTATAAAGTCAATTTTCTTGTATATACACATTTAGCAGTCGATATTGAATTGCTTTAAATCATTAATTTAACATAATTAAGTTAGTTTACTTTCTTTATCTTACTGAAGTTGACATAAAGCCATATCGGCACTGCATTTGGAAGAACACGACAATGTTATATTCAAGCATAAATCGATTTTCTTGTACATAGACATTTAGTGGTCGATGTTGAGTAGCTTTAAATGATTAATTTAACATGTTTAAGTTAACCAAAATTCTTTATTTTACTGAAGTTGACATAAAGCCATAACGGCAGTGCATTTGGAAGAATTCGACAATCTTATATTCAGGTATAAAGTCGATTTTCTTGTATATACACATTTAGCAGTCGACACTGAGTTGCTTTAAATAATTAATTTAACATAATTAAGTTAGTTTACTTTCTTCATCTTACTGAAGATGACATTATGCCATAACGACAGTGTATTTGGAAGAATTCGACATTCTTATATTCAGGTATAAAGTCGATTTTCTTGTATATACACATTTAGCAGTCGATATTGAATTCCCTTAAATCATTAATTTTACATATTTTAGTTAATTTACCTTCTTCATCTTACTGAAGTTGACCTAAAGCCATAAAGGCAGTGCATTTGGAAGAATTCGACATTCTTATATTCAGGTATTAAGTCGATTTTCTTGTATATGCACATTTAGCAGTCGATATTGAGTTGCTTTAAATCATTAATTTAACATATTTAAGTTAATTCACCTTCTTCATCTTACTGAAGTTGACATAAAGCCGTAACGGTAGTGCATTTAGAACAACATTTACACATCTAGCAGTCGATATTGAATTGCCTTAAATCATTAATTTAACATATTTAAGGTTATTAACCTTCTTCATCTTACTGAAGTTGACATAAAGCCATAACGGCAGTGCATTTGGAATAATTCGACATTCTTATATTCAGGTATAACGTCGATTTTCTTGTATATACACATTTAGCAGTCGATATTGAATTGCCTTAAATCATTAATTTAACATATTTAAGTTAACCAACCTTCTTCATCTTACTGAAGTTGACTTAAAGCCATAAAGGCAGTGCATTTGGAAGAATTCGACATTCTTATATTCAGGTATTAAGTCGATTTTCTTGTATATGCACATTTAGCAGTCGATATTGAGTTGCTTTAAATCATTAATTTTACATATTTAAGTTAATTCACCTTCTTCATCTTACTGAAGTTGACATAAAGCCATATCGGCACTGAATTTTGAAGAATACAACAATGTTATATTCAAGTATAAATCGATTTTCTTGTATATAGACATTAAGTAGTCGATATTGAGTTGCTTTAAATCATTAATTTAACATGTTTAAGTTAACCAACCTTCTTCATCTTTCAGAAGTTGACATAAAGCCATAACGGCTGTGCATTTGGAAGAATTCGACATTCCTATATTCAGGTATAAATTCGATTTTCTTGTATATACACATTTAGCAGTCGATATTGAATTGCCTTAAATCATTAATTTTACATATTTCAGTTAATTAACTATCTTCATCTTACTGAAGTTGACATAAAGCCATAACGGCAGCGCATTTGGAAGAAATCGACAACTTTATGTTCAGGTATAAAGTCGATATTCTTGTATATACACATTTAGCAGTCGATATTGAATTGCCTTAAATCATTAATTTTACATATTTCAGTTAATTAACTATCTTCATCTTACTGAAGTTGACATAAAGCCATAACGGCAGCGCATTTGGAAGAAATCGACAACTTTATGTTCAGGTATAAAGTCGATATTCTTGTATATACACATTTAGCAGTCGATATTGAATTGCCTTAAATCATTAATTTTACATATTTCAGTTAATTAACTTTCTTCATCTTACTGATGTTGACATAATGCTATAACGGCAGTGCATTTGGAAGAATTCGACAATTTTTTTTCAGGTATAAAGTCGATTTTCTTGTGCATATATAAACATTTAGCAGTCGATATTGAATTGCCTTAAATCATTAGTTTTACATATTTTAGTTAATTTACCTTCTTCAACTTACTGAAGTAGTTATAGGGCCATAACGGCAGTGCATTTGGAAGAATTCGACATTCGTATTCAGGTATAAAGTCGATTTTCTTGTATATACACATTTAGCAGTCGATATTGAATTGCCTTAAATCATTAATTTCACATATTTAAGTTAATTAGCCTTCTTCATCTTACCGAAGTTGACATTATGCCATAACGGCAGTGAATTTGGAAGAAACCGACAAACTTATATATAGGTTTAAAGTCGATTTTCTTGTATATACACATTTAGCAGTCGATATTGGGTTGCTTCAAATCATTATTTTAACATATTTAAGTTTATTAACTTTTCAATCTTCCTGAAGTGTACGTAAAGCCATAACGGCAATGCAGCTGGAAGAAATCGACAATCTTATGTTCATGTTTAAAGTCGATTTTCTTGTATATGCACATTTAGCAGTCGATATCGAATTGCCTTAAATCATTAGCTTAACATATTTAAGTTAAATAGCCTTCTTCAACTTACCGAAATTGACATT
The DNA here is from genome assembly GCF_016617805.1 of Bactrocera tryoni. NCBI lineage: Eukaryota > Metazoa > Arthropoda > Insecta > Diptera > Tephritidae > Bactrocera > Bactrocera tryoni. Next base: position 2,741 of record NW_024394979.1, read on the forward strand.
AAGCCATAACGGCAGTCCATTTAGAAGAATACGACAGCCTTATATATAGGTTTAAAGTCGATTTCCTGGTATATGCACATTTAGCAGTCGATATAGAATTGCCTTAAATCATTAATTTAACATATTTAAGTTAATTAGCCTTTTCATCTTACTGAAGTTGACATAAAGCCACAACGGCAGTGCACTTGGAAGAATTTGACATTCCTATATTCAGGTATAAAGTCGATTTTCTTGTATATACACATTTAACAGTCGATATTGAATTGCCTTAAATCTATAATTTAACATATTTAAGTTAATTAACTTTCTTCATCTTACTGAAGTTGACATTATGCCATAACGGCGGTGCATTTGGAAGAATTCGACATTGTTATGTTCAGATATAAAGTCGAATTTCTTGTATATACACATTTAGAAGTCGATATTGAATTGCCCTAAATCATTAGTGTTACATATTTTAGTTAATTTACCTTCTTTAGCTTACTGAAGTAGTTATAGGGCCATAACGGCAGTGCATTTGGAAGACTTCAACATTGTTATATTCAGGTAAAAAGTCGCTTTTCTTGTACACATTTAGAAGTCGATATTGAATTTCCCTAAATCATTAGTGTTACATATTTTAGTTAATTTACCTTCTTTAACTTACTGAAGTAGTTATAGGGCCATAACGGCAGTGCATTTGGAAGAATTCGACATTCTTATTCAGGTATTAAGTCGATTTTCTTGTATATACACATTTAGCAGTCGATATTGAATTGCTTCAAATCATTAATTTAACATAATTAAGTTAGTTTACTTTCTTCATCTTTTTGAAGTTGACACATTTAGAAGTCGGTATTGAATTGCCTTAAATCATTAATTTTACATATTTCAGTTAATTTACCTTCTTCAACTTACTGAAGTAGTTATAGGGCCATAACGGCAGCGCATTTGGAAGAATTCGACATTACTTAATTAGCCTTATTCATCTTACGGGAGTTGACATAAGGCCATAACGGCAGCGCATTTGGAAGGATTCGACAATTTCATATTAAGGTATAAAGTCGATTTTCTTGTATATACACATTTAGCAGTCGATATTGAATTGCCTTAAATCATTAGCTTAACATATTTAAGTTAATTAACTTTCTTCATCTTACTGAAGTTGACATAAAGCCATAACGGCAGTGCATTTGGAAGAATTCGACATTCTAACTGCAATCGAGTCGAGATTAATGATTTCAGGTATTAAGTAGATTTTCTTGAATATACACATTTAGCAGTCGATATTGAATTGCCTTAAATCATTAATTTAACATATTGAAGTTAATTAACTTTCTTTATCTTACTGAAGTTGACATTATGCCATAACGGCAGGGCACTTGGAAGACTTCAACATTGTTATATTCAGGTAAAAAGTCGATTTTCTTGTATATACACATTTAGAAGTCCATATTGAATTGCCTTAAATCATTAGTTTTACATATTTTAGTTAATTTACCTTCTTTAACTTACTGAAGTAGTTATAGGGCCATAACGGCAGTGCATTTGGAAGAATTCGACATTCTTATTCAGGTATTAAGTCGATTTTCTTGTATATACACATTTAACAGTCGATATTGAATTGCCTTAAATCATTAGTTTAACATATTTAAGTTAATTAATTTTCTTCATCTTACTGAAGTTGACATAAAGCCATAACGACAGTGCATTTGGAAGAATTCGACATTCTAATATTCAGGTATTAAGTCGATTTTCTTGTATATACACATTTAGCAGTCGATATTGAATTGCTTCAAATCATTAATTTAACATAACTAAGTTAGTTTACTTTCTTCATCTTACTGAAGTTGACACATTTAGAAGTCGGTATTGAATTGCCTTAAATCATTATATTTACATATTTCAGTTAATTTACCTTCTTCAACTTACTGAAGTAGTTATAGGGCCATAGCGGCAGCGCATTTGGAAGAATTCGACATTCTTATATTCAGGTCTAAAGTCGATTTTCTTGTATATACACATTTAGCAGTCGATATTGAATTGCCTTAAATCTTTAATTTTACATATTTTAGTTAGTTTACTTTCTTCAACTTACTGAAGTTGTTATATGGCCATAACAGCAGCGCATTTTGAAGAATTCGACATTCTTATAATCCTGTTTAAAATCGGTTTTCTTGTATATGCACATTTAGCAGTCGATATTGAGTTGCTTTAATTCATTAATTTTACATATTTTAGTTAATTTACCTTTTTCAACTTACTGAAGTTGTTATA
>NW_024394980.1:0-1575 GCF_016617805.1 Bactrocera tryoni
TATATTATGGTATAAAGTCGATTTTCTTGTATATTCACGTTTAGCAATCGATATTGAGTTGCTTTAATTCAATAGTGTAACATATTTAAGTTAATTCAACTTCTTCATCTTACTGAAGTAGACATAAAATCAAAACGGAAGTGCATTTGAAAGAATTCTACAATCCTATATTAAGGTATAAAGTCGATTGTCTTGTATATTCACATTTAGCAATCGATATTGAGTTTCTTCGAATCATTAGTTTAACATATTTAAGTTCACTTCCCTTCTTCATCTTACTGAAGCGGACATAAAGCCATAACGGCAGTGCATTTGGAAGAATTCCACAATCCTATATTATGGTATAAAGTCGATTTTCTTGTATATTCACATTTAGCAATCGATATTGAGTTGCTCCAAATCATTTGCTTCACTTATTTAAGTTAATTAACATTCTTCATCTTAATGAAGTGAAAGACATAAAGCCATAACGGCAGTGCATTTGGAAGAATTCCGCAATTTCATCCTAAGGCATAAAGTTGATTTTCTTGTGTATACACATTTAGCAATCATCAGTTTAACATATTTAAGTAAATTTACCTTCTCCATCTTACTGAAGTGGACATAAAGCCATAACGGCAGTGCATTTGGAAGAATTCCACAATCCTATTTTAAGGCATAAAGTCGATTTTCTTGTATATTCACATTAAGCAATCGATATTGAGTTGCTTCGAATCACCAGTTTCACATATTTAAGTTCTCTTACCGTCTTAATCTTACTGAAGTAGACATAAAACCATAACGGCAGTGCATTTGGAAGAATTCCACAATCCTATTTTAAGGCACAAAGTCGATTTTCTTGTATATAGACATTTAGCAATCGATATTGAGTTGCTTCGAATCATTAGTTTAACATATTTAAGTTAACTTACCTTCTTCATCTTACTGAAGTGGACATAGAGCCATAACGGCAGTGCATTTGGAAGAATTCCACAATCCTATATTAAAGTATAAAGTCGATTTTTTCGTATGTATATTCACATTTGGCAATCGATATTGAGTTGCTTCGAATCACTAGTTTAACATATTTAAGTTCTCTTACCGTCTTAATCTTACTGAAGTAGACATAAAACCATAACGGCAGTGCATTTTGAAGAATTCCACAATCCTATAATAAGGCATAAAGTCGATTTTATTGTATATAGACATTTAGCAATCGATATTGAGTTGCTTCAAATCATGAGTTTAACATATTTAAGTTCTCTTACCGTCTTATTCTTACTGAAGTAGACATAAAGCCATAACGGCAGTGCATTTGGAAGAATTCCATAATCCTATTTTAAGGCCTAAAGTCGATTTTCTTGTATATTCACATTTAGCAATCGATATTGAGTTGCTTCGAATCATTAGTTTAACATATTTAAGTTCTCTTACCGTCTTAATCTTACTGAAGTAGACATAAAACCATAACGGCAGTGCATTTGGAAGAATTCCACAATCCTATATTAAGGTATAAAGTCGATTTTTTGTATATTCACATTTAGCAATCGATTTTGAGTTGCGTTAAATCATTTACTTCACTTATTTAAGTTAATT
>NW_024394981.1:0-2035 GCF_016617805.1 Bactrocera tryoni
TCTTGTATGTACACATTTAGCAGTCGATACTGAGTTTCTTTAAAGCATTAATTTCACATCTTGAAGTTAATTTACCTTCTTCATCTTATTGAAGTTGACATAAGGTCATAACGCCAGTGCAGTTGGAAGAATTCGGCAATCTAATATTCAATTAAAAAGTCGATTTTTTGTATATACACATTTAGCAGTCGATATTGAAATGCTTTAAAGCATTTATTTCACATCTTGAAGTTAATTTACCTTCTTCATCTTATTGAAGTTGACATAAGGCCATAATGGCAGTGCATTTGGCAGAATTCGGTTATGTCATATTCAGGTAAAAGTCGATTTTCTTGTATATACACTTTTAGCAGTCGATATTGAATTGCCCTAAATCATTAATTTAACATAATTAAGTTAACTAACCTTCTTCATCTTACTCAAGTTGACATAAATCCATAACGGCAGTGTGTGCGGAAGAATTCGACAATCTTATGTTCAAGTATAAAGTCGATTTTCTTGTATAAACACATCTAGCAGTCGATACTGAGTTGCTTTAAATCATTAATTTAACATATTTAAGTTAATTAACCTTCTTCATCTTCTTGAAGTTGACATAAGGCCATAACGGCAGTGCATTTGGAAGAATTCGATAATCTCGTATTCAGGTAAAAGTCGATTTTCTTGTATATACACATTTAGCAGTCGATATTGAGTTGTTTAACATTTTAAGTTAATTTACCTTCTTCATCTTACTGAAGTTGACATAAAGCCATAACGGCAGAGCATTTGGGAGAATTCGACAATCTTATATTCAAGTATAAGGTCGATTTTCTTGTATATACACATTTAGCAGTCGATATTGAATTGCCTTAAATCGTTAATTTAACATAATTAAGTTAACTAACCTTCTTCATCTTACTGAAGTTGACATAAATCCATAACGGCAGTGTATGCGAAAGAATTCGACAATCTTATGTTCAAGTATAAAGTCGATTTTCTTGTATAAACACATTTAGCAGTCGATACTGAGTTGCTTTAAATCAATAATTTAACATATTTAAGTTAATTAACCTTCTTCATCTTCTTGAAGTTGACATAAAGCCATAACGCCACTGCAGTTTCGACAATCTTATGTTCAGGTATGAAGTCGACTTTCGTGTACATACACATTTAGCAGTCGATATTGAATTGCCTTAAATCATTAATTTAACATAATTAAGTTAACTAACCTTCTTCATCTTACTGAAGTTGACATAAATCCATAACGGCAGTGTATTTGGAAGAATTCGACAACCTTATGTTCCAGTATAAAGTCGATTTTCTTGTATATACACATTAAGCAGTCGATAATGAGATGCTTTAAATCATTTACTTAACATCTTTAAGTTAATTTACCTTCTTTGTCTTACTGAAGTTGACATAAAGCCATAACGGCAGTGCATTTTGAAGAATTCGACAATCTTATATTCAGGTATAAAGTCCATTTTCTTGTATATGCACATCAATCAGTCGATATTGAGTTGCTTTAAATCATTAATTTAAAGTCTTTAAGTTAATTAAGCTTCTTCATCTTACTGAAGTTGACATAAAGCCATAACGGCAGAGCATTTGGAAGAATTCGATAATCTCACATTCAGGTAAAAAGTCTATTTTCTTGCATATGCACCTTTAGCAGTCGATATTGAGTTGCTTTAAATAATTTTTTTAACATATTTAAGTTAATTAATCTTCTTCATCTTCCTGAAGTTGACATAAATCCATAACGGCAGTGTATGCGGAAGAATTCGACAATCTTATGTTCAAGTATAAAGTCGATTTTCTTGTATAAAGACATTTAGCAGTCGATACTGAGTTGTTTTAAATCAATAATTTAACATATTTAAGTTAATTAACCTTCTTCATCTTACTGAAGTTGACATAAAGCCATAACGGCAGAGCATTTGGGAGAATTGGACAATCTTATATTCAGGTATAAAGTCGATTTTCTTGTATAAACACATCTAGCAGTCGATACTGAGTTGCCGTAAGTCATTAATTTAACATATTTAAGTTA
>NW_024394982.1:0-3097 GCF_016617805.1 Bactrocera tryoni
TATATACACGTTTAGCAGTCGATATTGAGTTGCTTCAAATCATTAGCATCAAATATTTAAGTTAATTAACCTTCTTCATCTTGATAAAGTTGACGTATAGCCATAACGTCGGTGCATTTGGAAGAATTCGACAATCTTATATTCAGGTATAAAGTAGATTTTCTTGTGTATACACATTTAGCAGTCGATATTGAGTTGCTTTAAATCATTAGTTTAACATATTTGAGTCAATTGACCTTTTTCATCTTACCGAAGTTGACATAAAGCCATAACGGCAGTGCATTTGGAAGAATCCGGCAATCTTATATTCAGGTAGAAAGTCGATTCTCTTGTATATACACACTTAGCAGCCGATATTGAGTATCTTCAAATCATTAGCATCAAATATTTAAGTTAATTAACCTTCTTCATCTTGATGAAGTTGACGTAAAGCCATAACGGCGGTGCTTTTGGAAGAATCCGACAATCTTATATTCAGGTAGAAAGTCCATTTTCTTGTATATACACACTTAGCAGTCGATATTGAGTTGCTTCAAATCATTAGTTTAACACATTTAAGATAATTAACCTTCTTCTTCTTACAGAATTTGATATAAAGCCATAACGGCAGTGCATTTGGAAGAATCCGACAATCTTACATTCAGGTATAAAGTCGATTTTCTTGTATATACACATTTAGTAGTCGATATTGAGTTGCTTTAAATCATTCGCTTCACACATTTAAGTTAATTAACCTTTTTCATCTTACCGAAGTTGACATAAAGCCATAACGGCAGTGCTTTTGAAAGAATCCGACAATCTTATATTCATGTAGAAAGTCGATTCTCTTGTATATACACATTTAGTAGTCGATATTGAGTTGCTTTAAATCACTCGCTTCACACATTTAAGTTAATTAACCTTTTTCATCTTACCGAGGTTGACATAAAGCCATAACGGCAGTGCTTTTGGAAGAATTCGACAATCTTATATTCAGGTAGAAAGTCGATTTTCTTGTATATACACACTTAGCAGTCGATATTGAGTTGCTTCAAATCATTAGCATCAAATATTTAAGTTAATTAACCTTCTTCATCTTGATGAAGTTGACGTATAGCCATAACGGCGGTGCATTTGGAAGAACTCGACAATCTTATATTCAGGTATAAAGTAGATTTTCTTGTGTATACACATTTAGCAGTCGATATTGAGTTGCTTTAAATCATTAGTTTAATATATTTAAGTCAATTGACCTTTTTCATCTTACCGAAGTTGACATAAAGCCATAACGGCAGTGCATTTGGAAGAATCCGACAATCTTATATTCAGGTAGAAAGTCGATTCTCTTGTATATACACACTTAGCAGTCGATATTTAGTTGCTTCAAATCATTAGTTTAACACATTTAAGATAATTAACCTTCTTCTTGTTACAGAATTTGATATAAAGCCATAACGGCAGTGCATTTGGAAGAATCCGACAATCTTATATTCAGGTAGAAAGTCGATTCTCTTGTATATACACACTTAGCAGTCGATATTTAGTTGCTTCAAATCATTAGTTTAACACATTTAAGATAATTAACCTTCTTCTTTTTACAGAATTTGATATAAAGCCATAACGGCAGTGCATTTGGAAGAATTCGACAATCTTATATTCAGGTATAAAGTAGATTTTCTTGTGTATACACATTTAGCAGTCGATATTGAGTTGCTTTAAATCATTCGCTTCACACATTTAAGTTAATTAACCTTTTTCATCTTACCGAAGTTGACGTAAAGCCGTAACGGCAGTGCTTTTGGAAGAATCCGACAATCTTATATTCAGGTAGAAAGTCGATTCTCTTGTATATACACACTTAGCAGTCGATATTTAGTTGCTTCAAATCATTAGTTTAACACATTTAAGATAATTAACCTTCTTCTTCTTACAGAATTTGATATAAAGCCATAACGGCAGTGCATTTGGAAGAATCCGACAATCTTATATTCAGGTAGAAAGTCGATTCTCTTGTATATACACACTTAGCAGTGGATATTGAGTTGCTTCAAATCATTAGTTTAACACATTTAAGATTATTAACCTTCTTCTTCTTACAGAATTTGATATAAAGCCATAACGGCAGTGCATTTGGAAGAATCCGGCAATCTTATATTCAGGTAGAAAGTCGATTCTCTTATAGATTATATACACACTTAGCAGCCGATATTGAGTATCTTCAAATCATTAGCATCAAATATTTAAGTTAATTAACCTTCTTCATCTTGATGAAGTTGACGTAAAGCCATAACGGCGGTGCTTTTGGAAGAATCCGACAATCTTATATTCAGGTAGAAAGTCGATTCTCTTGTATATACACACTTAGCAGTGGATATTGGGTTGCTTCAAATCATTAGTTTAACACATTTAAGATTATTAACCTTCTTCTTCTTACAGAATTTGATATAAAGCCATAACGGCAGTGCATTTGGAAGAATCCGACAATCTTATATTCAGGTAGAAAGTCGATTCTCTTGTATATACACACTTAGCAGTGGATATTGAGTTGCTTCAAATCATTAGTTTAACACATTTAAGATTATTAACCTTCTTCTTCTTACAGAATTTGATATAAAGCCATAACGGCAGTGCACTTGGAAGAATTCGGCAATTTTCTATTCAGGTATAAAGTCGATTTTCTTGTATATACACACTTAGCAGTCGATACTGAGTTGCTTTAAATCATTAGTTTAACACATTTAAGATTATTAACCTTCTTCTTCTTACAGAATTTGATATAAAGCCATAACGGCAGTGCATTTGGAAGAATCCGACAATTTTATATTCAGGTATAAAGTTGATTTTCTTGTGTATACACATTTAGCAGTCGATATTGAGTTGTCTTAAATCATTAGCTTCACACGTTGAAGTTAATTAACCTTCTTCATCTTACCGAAGTTCACATAAAGCCACAAGGGCAGTGCATTTGCAAGAATTCGACAATCTTATATTCACGTATAAAGTCGATTTTCTTGTATATACACATTTAGCAGTCGATATTGAGTTGCTTTAAATCATTAGTTTAACATATTTAAGTCAATTAACCTTCTCCATCTTACCGAAGTTGACATAAAGCCAT
>NW_024394983.1:0-5618 GCF_016617805.1 Bactrocera tryoni
TGATATCGATTGCTTAATGTATATGTACTAAAAAATCGATTCTACACCTTAATTTAGGATTGTTAAATTGTTTCAAATACACTGTCGCTATTGCTATAGGACAACTCTATGACAACTCCAATAACATCAAAACGGCTAGTTAGCATAAATTTGTAAATTTCATATCTTTAGGTAACTTGATATCGATTGCTTAATGTATATGTACTACAAAATCAATTAAACACCTTAATTAAGGATTGCAAAATTGTTCCAAATACATTGTCGCTATTGCTATAAGACAACTCTATGACATCTTCAATAACATCAAAACGGTTAGTTAGCATAATTAAGCAAAGTTGATATTTTTACGCAACCTGATATCGATTGCATAATGTGAATGTACCAAAAACTCAACTCTACTCCTTAATTTAGGATTGTGAAATTGTTCCATATACACTGTCGCTATTGCTGTAGGACAACTCTATGACAACTCCAATAACATCAAAACGGCTAGTTAGCATAAATATGTAAAGTTCATATTTTTACGCAACCTGATATCGATTGCTTAAAGTGTATGTACTAAATAATCGGTTCTACACCTTAATGTAAGATTGTGAAATTGCTCCAAATACATTGTCGCTATTGCTATAGGACAACTCTATGACAACTAAAATAACAAAAAAACGGCTAATTGACAGAAATATGTAAAGTTCATATTTTTACGCAACTTGATATCGATTGCTTAATGTATATGTACTAAAAAATCGATTCTACACCTTAATTTGGGATTGTTAAATTGTTCCAAATACACTGTCGCTATTGCTATAGGACAACTCTATGACAACTCCAATAACATCAAAACGGCTAGTTAGGATAAATATGTAAAGTTCATATCTTTAGGTAACTTGATATCGATTGCTTACTGTGTATGTACCGAAAAATTCAAATCTACACCTTAATTTAAGATTGTGATATTGCTCAAAATTTACTGTCGCTATGGCTATACAACATTTCTATGACAACTCCAATAACATCAAAACGGCTAATTTGCCAAAATATGTAAAGTTCATAATTTTACGCAACTTGATATCGATTGCTTAACGTGTATGTATCAAAATCTCGATTCTACACCTTAATATAATCTTGTAAAGTTGTTCCATATACACTGTCGCTATTGCTATAGGACAACTCTATGACAACTCCAATAACATCAAAACGGCTAGTTAGCATAAATATGTAAAGTTCATATTTTTACGCAACCTGATATCGATTGCATAATGTGAATGTACCAAAAAATCAACTCTACACCTTAATTTAGGATTGTGAAATTGTTCCATATACACTGTCGCTATTGCTGTAGGACAACTCTATGACAACTCCAATAACATCAAAACGGCTAGTTAGCATAAATATGTAAAGTTCATATTTTTACGCAACCTGATATCGATTGCTTAATGTGTACGTACTAAATAATCGGTTCTACACCTTAATGTAAGATTGTGAAATTGCTTCAAATACATTGTCGCTATTGCTACAGGACAACTCTATGACAACTCCAATAATATCAAAACGGCTAGTTAGCATAAATATGTAAAGTTCATATTATTACGCAACTTGATATCGATTGCTTAATGTATATGTACTAAAAAATCGATTCTACACCTTAATTTGGGATTGTTAAATTGTTTCAAATACACTGTCGCTATTGCTATAGGACAACTCTATGACAACTCCAATAACATCAAAACGGCTAGTTAGCATAAATATGTAAAGTTCATATTTTTACGCAACCTGATATCGATTGGATAATGTGTATGTACAAAAAAATCGATTCTACACCGTAACTTAAGATTGTGAAATTCTTACAAATACACTGCCGCTATTGCTATAGGACAACTCTATGACAACTCCAATAACATTAAAACGGCTAGTTAGCATAAATATGTAAAGTTCATATTTTTACACAACTTGATATCGATTGCTAAATGTGTATGTACTAAATAATCGGTTCTACACCTTAATGTAAGATTGTGATATTGCTCCAAATTTACTGTCGCTATATATATACGACATTTCTATGACAATTCCAATAACATCAAAACGGCTAGTTAGCATAAATATGCAAAGTTCATATCTTTTGGTAACTTGATATCGATTGCTTAATGTGTATGTACTAAATAATCGGTTCTACACCTTAATGTAAGATTGTGAAATTGCTCCAAATACATTGTCGCTATTGCTATTGGACAACTCTATGACAACTCCAATTATATCAAAACGGCTAGTTAGCATAAATATGTAAAGTTCATATTTTTACGCAACCTGATATCGATTGCTTAATGTGTATGTACTAAATAATCGGTTCTACACCTTAATGTAAGATTGTGATATTGCTCCAAATTTACTGTCGCTATATCTATACGACATTTCTATGACAATTCCAATAACATCAAAACGGCTAGTTAGCATAAATATGTAAAGTTGATAATTTTACGCAACTTGATATCGATTGCTTAACGTGTATGTATCAAAATCTCGATTCTACACCTTAATATAATCTTGTGAAGTTGTTCCATATACACTGTCGCTATTGCTATAGGACAACTCTATGAAAACTCCAATAACATCAAAACGGCTAGTTAGCATAAATATGTAAAGTTCATATTTTTACGCAACCTGATATCGATTGCTTAATGTGTATGTACTAAAAAATTTATTATACACTTTAACATAAGATTGTCAAGTTTTTCCAAATGCACTGTCGTTATGGCTATACGACAACTCTATGAAAACTCCAACAAAACCTCAAAACGGCTAATTAACAGAAATATGTAAAGTTCATATTTTTACGCAACTTGATTTCGATTCCTTAATGTATATGTACTAAAAATATAGATTATACACTTTAATATAAGATTGTAAAGTTTTTGCAAATGCACTGTCGTTATGGCTATACGACAACTCTATGACAACTCCAACAACATCAAAACGGCTGATTAAAAGAAATATGTAAAGTTCATATTTTTACGCTTGATTGCTTAATGTGTATGTATCAAAAAATCAACTCTATACCTTAATTTGAGTTTGCAAAGTTGTTCCAAATACACAGTCGCTATTGCTATAGAACAACTCTATGACAATTGCTTGATATTGATTGCATAATATGTATGTACCAAAAAATCTATTTTACATCTTAATTTAAGATTGTAAAATTGTTCCAAATACACTGTCGCTATTGCTATAGGGCAACTCTATGACAACTCCAATAACATCAAAACGATTAATTAGCAAAAATATATGAAGTTCATATTTTTACGCTACCTGATATCGATTGCGTATTGTGTATGTATCAAAAAATCGATTCTACACCTTAATAAAAGATTGTGAAATTGCTCCAAATACTCTATCGCTATGGCTATGCGACAACTCTATGACAACTCCAATAACATCAAAACGGCGAGTTAGCCTAAATAAGTAAAGTTCATATTTTTACGCAACTTGATATCGATTGCTTAATGTGTATGTATCGAAAAATCGATTATACACCTTAAATTAGGATTGATAAATTGTTCCAAATACACTGTGGCTATTGCTATAGGACAACTCTATGACAACTCCAATAACATCAAAATGGCTAGTTAGCATAAATATGTGAAGTTCAAATTTTTACGCTACCTGATATCGATTGCACATTGTGTATGTACTAAAAAATCAATTCTACACCTTAATTTAGGATTGTTAAATTGTTCCATATATACTGCCGCTATTGCTGTAGGACGACTCTATGACAACTGCAATAACATCAAAACGGCTAGTTAGCATAAATATGTAATGTTCATATTTTTACGCAACTTGATATCGATTGCTTTAAAGTATGTACTAAAAAATCTATTCTACATCTTAACCTAACTTTGCAAATATGTTCCAAATACATTGTCGCTATGGCTATAGGACAACTCTATGACAACTCCAATAACATCAAAACGGCTAGTTAGCATAAATAACTAAAGTTGATATTTTTACGCAACTTGATATCCATTGGTTAATGTATATGTACTAAAAAATCGATTCTACACCTTAATTTGGGATTGTTAAATTGTTCCAAATACACTGTCGCTATTGCTATAGGACAACTCTATGACAACTCCAATAACATCAAAACGGCTAGTTAGCATAAGTGTGTAAAGTTCATATTTTTACGCAACTTGATATCGATTGCTTAATGTGTATGTACTAAAAAATTGATTATACACTTTAACATAAGATTGTCAAGTTTTTCCAAATTCACTGTCGTTATGGCTATACGACAACTCTATGACAACTCCAATAACATCAAAACGGCTAGTTAGCATAAATATGTAAGTTCATATTTTTACGCAACTTGATGTCGATTGCTTAATGTGTATTTATCAAAAAATCGATTCTACACTTTAATATAAGATTGTGAAATTGCTCCAAATACACTGTCGCTATGGCTATACGACATTTTTATGACAACTTCAATAACATCAAAACGGTTAATTAACAGAAATATGTAAAGTTCATATTTTTGCGCTTCTTGATATCGATTGCTTAATGTGTATGTACTAAAAAATCGATTCTACACCTTAAATTAGGATTGATAAATTGTTCCAAATACACTGTGGCTATTGCTATAGGACAACTCTATGACAACTCCAATAACATTAAAACGGGTAGTTTACAGAAATATGTAAAGTTCATATTTTTACGCTACCTGATATCGATTGCATATTGTGTATGTATCAAAAAATCAATTCTACACTTTAACCTAAGTTTGCAAATATGTTCCAAATGCGTTGTCGCTATGGCTATAGGACAACTCTATGACAACTCCAATAACATCAAAACGGCTAGTTAGCATAAATATGTAAAGTTCATTGTTTTAACCCAACTTGATATCGATTGCTTAATGTGTATGTATCAAAAAATCAATTCCACACCTTAATTTAGGATTGTTAAATTGTTCCAAATACATTGTCGCTATTGCTATAGGACAACTCTATGACAACTCCAATAACACCAAAACGGCTAGTTAGCATAAATATGTAAAGTTCATATCTTTAGGTAACTTGATATCGATTGCTTAATGTATATGTACTAAAAAATTGATTATACACTTTAACATAAGATTGTCAAGTTTTTCCAAATTCACTGTCGTTATGGCTATACGGCAACTCTATGAAAACTCCATCAACATCAAAACGGCTAATTAACAGAAATATGTAAAGTTCATATTTTTACGCAACTTGATGTCGATTCCTTAATGTATATGTACTAAAAAAATAGATTCTACACCTTAATATAAGATTCTGAAATTGCTCCAAATACACTGTCGCTATGGCTATACGACATTTCTATGACAACTTCAATAACATCAAAAAGGCCAATTAACAGAAATATGTAAAGTTCATATTTTTGCGCAACTTGATATCGATTGCTTAATGTGTATGTACTAAAAAATCGATTCTACACCTCAAATTAGGATTGTTAAATTGTTCCAAATACACTGTCGCTATTGCTATAGGACAACTCTATGACAACTCCAATAACATCAAAACGGCTAGTTAGCATAAATATGTAAAGTTCATTTTTTACGCAACGTGATATCGATTGCTTAA
>NW_024394984.1:0-2887 GCF_016617805.1 Bactrocera tryoni
AATATCGATCGCTAAATATGAAAATACAAGAAAATCGATTTTATACATAAATATATGAATTTGGAATTCTTCTAAATGCAATGCCGTTATGGCTTTATGTCAACTCCAGTAAGAAGAAGAAGAAGGTTTATTTATTTAAATATGTTAAACTAATGATTTGAAGAAAATCAATATCGATTGCTAAATGTGTATATACAAGAAAATCGACTTTATACTTCAATATAAGATTATGGAGTTTTTCCAAATACACTGCCGTTATGGCTTTATGTCAACTTCGGTAAGATGAAGAAAGTTATTTAACTTAAATATGTGAAGTAAATGATTTGAAGCAATGCAATATCTGTTGCAAAATATGAATATACAAGAAAATCGATTTTATACATAACTATAAGATTTTGGAGTTCTTCTAAACGCACTGCCATTTTTGCTTTATGTACACTTCATTAAGATGTAAAAGGTTAATTAGCTTAAATATGTAAAACTAATGATTAGAAGCTACTCAATATCGACTGCTAAATGTGTATATACAAGAAAATCGACTTTATACCTCAATATAAAATTATGGAATTTTTCCAAATACACTGCCGTTATGGCTTTATGTCAACTTCGGTCAGATTAATTAGTTTAATTAACTTATATATGTGAAGTAAATGATTTGAAGCAATGCAATATCGATCGCTAAATATGAAAATACAAGAAGATCGATTTAATACATAAATATATGAATTTGGAATTCTTCTAAATGCACTGCCGTTATGGCTTTATGTCAACTTCAGTAAGAAGAAGAAGAAGGTTTATTTATTTAAATATGTTAAACTAATGATTTGAAGAAACTCAATATCGATTGCTAAATGTGTATATACAATAAAATCGACTTTATACCTCAATATAAGGTATTGGAATTCTTCCAAATGCGCTGCCGTTATTGCTTTATGTCAACTTCAGTAAGATGTAAAAGGTTTATTAACTTTAATATGTGAAGTTAATGATTTAAAGCAATGCAATATCGATTGCTAAATATAAATATACAAGAAAATCGATTTAAACCTCAATATAAGATTATGGAATTTTCCCAAATGCGCTGCCGTTATATCTTTATGTCAACTTCGGTAAGATGTAAAAGGTTAATTAGCTTAAATATGTGAAGTAAATGATTTGAGCAATGCAATATCTACTGCTAAGTATGAATATACAAGAAAATCGATTTTATACATAAATATAAGATTTTGGAGTTCTTCTAAACGCACTGCCGTTATGGATTTATGTCAACTTCATTAACATGTAAAAGGTTAATTAACTTAAATATGTAAAACTAATCATCAGAAGCTACTCAAAATCGACTTCTAATGTGTATATACAAGAAAATCGACTTTATACCCCAATATAAGATTATGAAATTCTTCTAAATGCACTGCCGTTATGGCTTTATGTCAGCTTCAGTAAGAAGAAGAAGAAGGTTTATTTATTTAAATATGTTAAACTAATTATTTGAAGAAACTCAATATCGATTGCTAAATGTGTATATACAAGAAAATCGACTTTATACCTCAATATAAGATTACGGAATTTTTCCAAATGCACTGCCGTTATGGCTTTATGTCAACTTCAGTAAGAAGAAGAAGAAGGTTTATTTATTTAAATATGTTAAACTAATGATTTGAAGAAACTCAATATCGATTGCTAAATGCATATATACAAGAAGATCGACTTTATATCTAAATATAAGTTTATGGAACTCTCCCAATTGCACTGCCCTTATGGCTTTATGTCAAATTCGGTAAGATAAAGAAAGTTATTTAACTTAAATATGTGAAGTAAATGATTTGAAGTAATGCAATATCTATTGCTAAATATGAATATACAAGAAAATCGATTTTATACATAAATATATGATTTAGGAATTCTTCTAAATGCACTGCCGTTATGGCTTTATGTCAACTTCAGTAAGAAGAAGAAGAAGGTTTATTTATTTACATATGTTAAACTAATGATTTGAAGAAACTCAATATCGATTGCTAAATGTGTATATATAAAAAAATCGACTTTATACCTCATTATAAGAAGGAATTTTTCCAAATGCACTGCCGTTATGGCTTTATGTCAACTTCGGTCAGATTAAGGAGTTTAATTAACTTATATATGTGAAGTTAATAATTTGAAGCAATGCAATATCGATTGCTGAATATAAATATACAAGAAAATCGATTTTATACATTAATATATGATTTTGGAATTTTTCCGAATGCACTGCCGTTATGGCTTTATGTCAACTTCAGTAAGAAGAATAAGAAGGTTTATTTATTTAAATATGATAAACTAATGATTTTAAGAAACTCAATATCGATTGCTAAATGTGTATATACAAGAAAATCGACTTTATACCTCAATATAAGGTTTTGGAATTCTTCTAAATGCTCTGCCGTTATGGCTTTATGTCAACTTCAGTAAGAAGAAGAAGAAGGTTTATTTATTTACATATGTTAAACTAATGATTTGAAGAAACTCAATATCGATTGCTAAATGTGTATATATAAAAAAATCGAGTTTATACCTCATTATAAGAAGGAATTTTTCCAAATGCACTGCCGTTATTGCTTTATGTCAACTTCGGTCAGATTAAGGAGTTTAATTAACTTATATATGTGAAGTTAATAATTTGAAGCAATGCAATATCGATTGCTGAATATAAATATACAAGAAAATCGATTTTATACATTAATATATGATTTTGGAATTTTTCCAAATGCACTGCTGTTATGGCTTTATGTCAACTTCAGTAAGAAGAAGAAGAATGTTTATTTATTTAGATATGTTAAACTAATGATTTGAAGAAAATCAATATCGATTGCTAAATGTGTATATACAAGAAAATCGACTTTATACCTCA
>NW_024394985.1:0-9308 GCF_016617805.1 Bactrocera tryoni
AATATCGATTGCTGAATATAAATATACAAGAAAATCGATTTTATACATTAATATATGATTTTGGAATTTTTCCGAATGCACTGCCGTTATGGCTTTATGTCAACTTCAGTAAGAAGAATAAGAAGGTTTATTTATTTAAATATGATAAACTAATGATTTTAAGAAACTCAATATCGATTGCTAAATGTGTATATACAAGAAAATCGACTTTATACCTCAATATAAGGTTTTGGAATTCTTCTAAATGCTCTGCCGTTATGGCTTTATGTCAACTTCAGTAAGAAGAAGAAGAAGGTTTATTTATTTACATATGTTAAACTAATGATTTGAAGAAACTCAATATCGATTGCTAAATGTGTATATATAAAAAAATCGACTTTATACCTCATTATAAGAAGGAATTTTTCCAAATGCACTGCCGTTATTGCTTTATGTCAACTTCGGTCAGATTAAGGAGTTTAATTAACTTATATATGTGAAGTTAATAATTTGAAGCAATGCAATATCGATTGCTGAATATAAATTTACAAGAAAATCGATTTTATACATTAATATATGATTTTGGAATTTTTCCAAATGCACTGCTGTTATGGCTTTATGTCAACTTCAGTAAGAAGAAGAAGAATGTTTATTTATTTAGATATGTTAAACTAATGATTTGAAGAAAATCAATATCGATTGCTAAATGTGTATATACAAGAAAATCGACTTTATACTTCAAGATAAGATTATGGAGTTTTTCCAAATACACTGCCGTTATGGCTTTATGTCAACTTCGGTAAGATGAAGAAAGTTATTTAACTTAAATATGTGAAGTTAATGATTTGAAGCAACTCAATATCGATTGCTTAATGCGTATATACAAGAATATCGACTATATATCTAAATATAAGGTTTTGGAACTCTTCCAAATGCACTGTTCTTATGGCTTTATGTCAACTTCGGTAAGATGAAGAAAGTTATTTAACTTAAATATGTGAAGTTAATGATTTGAAGCAATGCAATATCGAATGCTAAATGTGTGTATACAAGAAAATCGACTTCATACCTCAATATAAGGTTTTGGAATTCTTCTAAAAGCTCTGCCGTTATGGCTTTATGTTAACTTCAGTAAAATATGAAAGGTTAATTAACTTAAATGTGCGAAGTTAATGATTTGAAGCAATGCAATATCGATCGCTAAATATGAAAATACAAGAAAATCGATTTTATACATAAATATATGAATTTGGAATTCTTCTAAATGCACTGCCGTTATGCCTTTATGTCAACTTCAGTAAGAAGAAGAAGAAGGTTTATTTATTTAAATATGTTAAGCTAATGATTTGAAGAAAATCAATATCGATTGCTAAATATGTATATACAAGAAAATCGACTTTATACTTCAATATAAGATTATCGAGTTTTTCCAAATACACTGCCGTTATGGCTTTATGTCAACTTCGGTAAGATGAAGAAAGTTATTTAACTTAAATATGTGAAGTAAATGATTTGAAGCAATGCAATATCTGTTGCACAATATGAATATACAAGAAAATCGATTTTATACATAACTATAAGGTTTTGGAGTTCTTCTAAACGCACTGCCATTTTTGCTTTATGTACACTTCATTAAGATGTAAAAGGTTAATTAGCTTAAATATGTAAAACTAATGATTAGAAGCTACTCAATATCGACTGCTAAATGTGTATATACAAGAAAATCGACTTTATACCTCAATATAAAATTATGGAATTTTTCCAAATACACTGCCGTTATGGCTTTATGTCAACTTCGGTCAGATTAATTAGTTTAATTAACTTATATATGTGAAGTAAATGATTTGAAGCAATGCAATATCGATTGCTAAATATGAAAATACAAGAAGATCGATTTAATACATAAATATATGAATTTGGAATTCTTCTAAATGCACTGCCGTTATGGCTTTATGTCAACTTCAGTAAGAAGAAGAAGAAGGTTTATTTATTTAAATATGTTAAACTAATGATTTGAAGAAACTCAATATCGATTGCTAAATGTGTATATACAATAAAATCGACTTTATACCTCAATATAAGGTATTGGAATTCTTCCAAATGCGCTGCCGTTATTGCTTTATGTCAACTTCAGTAAGATGTAAAAGGTTTATTAACTTTAATATGTGAAGTTAATGATTTAAAGCAATGCAATATCGATTGCTAAATATTAATATACAAGAAAATCGATTTAAACCTCAATATAAGATTATGGAATTTTCCCAAATGCGCTGCCGTTATATCTTTATGTCAACTTCGGTAAGATGTAAAAGGTTAATTAGCTTAAATATGTGAAGTAAATGATTTAAGCAATGCAATATCTACTGCTAAGTATGAATATACAAGAAAATCGATTTTATACATAAATATAAGATTTTGGAGTTCTTCTAAACGCACTGCCGTGTTTGCTTTATGTCAACTTCATTAAGATGTAAAAGGTTAATTACTTAATTATGTAAAACTAATGATTAGAAGCTACTTAATATCGACTGCTTAATATACATATACAAGAAAATCGACTTTATATCTAAACATACGATTTTTGAATTTTTCAAACGCACTGCCGCTATGGCTTTAAACTTCAACTTCAGTAAGATGAAGAAGGTTAATTAACTTAAATATGTGAAGATAATGATTTGGAGTTAACTCAATATCGCTTACTAAATGTATATATAAGAAAATAGACTTTATACCTCAATATAAGATTATGGAATTTTTTCAAATGCACTGCCGTTATGGCTTCATGTCAACTTCGTTAAAGTGAAGAAGGTTAATTAACTTAAATATGTGAAGTTAGTAATTTAGAGCGTCTTAATACCGATTGCTACAAGCAAATATACAAGAAGATCGACTTTATATCTAAATGTAAGGTTTTGGATCTCTTCCAAATGCACTGCCCTTATGGCTTCATGTCAACTTCGTTAAAGTGAAGAAGGTTAATTAACTTAAATATGTGAAGTTAATGATTTGAAGCAATGCAATATCTATTGCTAAATATGAATATACAAGAAAATCGATTTTATACAAAAATATATGATTTAGGAATTCTTCTAAATGCGCTGCCGTTTTTCTTTATGTCAACTTCATTAAGGTGTAAAAGGTTAATTAGCTTAAATATGTGAAGTTAATGATTTGAAGCAATGCAAATTCCATTGCTAAAGATGAATATACAAGAAAATCGAATTTATACGTAAATATAAAATTTTGGAATTCTTTAAAATTAACTGCCGTTATGGCTTTATGTCAACTTCAGTAAATTGTAAAAGGCTAATTAACTTAAATATGTGAAGTTATTGATTTAAGGTATCTCAATATCAATTGCTAAATGTGTATACACAAAAAAATCGACTTTATACCTAAATATAAGATTTTGGAATTCTTCCAAATGCACTGCCCTTATGGCTTCACTTCATGTCATCTTCGTTAAGATGAAGAAGGTTAATTAACTTATATATGTGAAGTTAATGATTTGAAGCATCTCAATATCGATTGCTAAATGTGAATATACAAGAAAATCGACTTGACAATATCAATTGCTAAGCGCGTATTAACAAGAAAATCGAATTTATACCTAAATATAAGATTTTGGAATTCTTCTAAATGCAGTGCCGTTATGGCGTTATGTTAACTTCGGTAAGATGTAAAAGGTTAATTAACTTAAATAAGTGAAGTTAATGATTTGAAGCAATGCAATATCGATTGCTAAAGATGAATATACAAGAAAATCGACTTTATACGTAAATATAAGGTTTTGGAATTCTTAAAAATGCAGTGCCGTTAAGGCTTTATGTCAACTTCGGCAAGATGAAGAAAGTTACTTAACTTAAATATGCGAAGCTAATGATTTGAAGCAATACAATACCGATTGCTAAATATGAATATACAAGAAAATCGATTTTATACTTAAATATATGATTTTGGAATTCTTATAAATGCACTGCGGTTATGGCTTTATGTCAACTTCAGTAAGAAGAGGAAGAAGGTTTATTTATTTAAATATGTTAAACTAATGGTTTGAAGAAACTCAATATCGATTGCTAAATGCGTATACACAAAAAGATCGACTTTATATCTAAACATAAGGTTTTGGAACTCTTCCAAATGCACTGCCCTTATGCCTTAATGTCAACTTCGGTAAGATGAATAAAGTTATTTAACTTAATATGAGAAGTAAATGATTTGAAGCAATGCAATATCTTCTGCTAAATATGAATATACAAGAAAATCGATTTTATACATAAATATAAGATTTTGGAGTTCTTCTAAACGCTCTGCCGTTATGGATTTATGTCAACTTCATTAAGATGTAAAAGGTTAATTAACTTAAATATAAAAAACTAATGATTAGAAGCTACTCAAAATCGACTGCTAGATGTGTGTATACAAGAAAATCGACTTTATACCTCAATATAAAACTATGGAATTTTTCCAAATGCACTGCAGAGATGGCTTTATATCAACTTCAGTAGGAAGAAGAAGAAGGTTTACTTATTTAAATTCTGGTTCTTCATTCTCGGCTAGACTCAACGCTTCAAACTCCCTCAATAAACCATTTCCCCATTCTACGCTGACACCTTCCCTGGAAACTTCACTCTGGGCTAATCCTGTCAACTCCACCGACTTACGGTGCGAAACCCTCATCTCGGTCTCAACCTCTCTAGAGCTGCCACCCTGGCACTCCGACTCTGCCTTGCTAGCTTTCCCATCGGTGTCGTCACTACCCGGTACTACTCGAGTACCCTGTTTCTTGAACGTTACTGTCCCTTGCCTAAAAACCATTTCCACGTCCTTGAGGACATCGCATCTTATTATGGCAGCGTACGGTATATCGCATTCTCTTACTACGTGGAAAGTAATTTCCAACACCACCTCGTCGATCTCGATTTCAGCGTCAAAGCAACCCAATGTCGTGAGTTGCCCCTTGCCTATTCCATACAATTGCCGCTTCTCCCTACTAAGCTCGATGTCACCTAACATCAAAAGGGTATCGTATCTCATTATACATGAGTCGCAGCCTGTATCTACTAGCGCACTAAAAGTAAGGTTATTAATTGACACATCGATAAATATTAGGCTACTTTTCCGTTTGCTCCCCTTGTGGTGGCCTAACGTGTTTACTCGCTCACCTTTAACCATTTTGCAATCCCTGGCAATATGGCCTCTTTGCCTACATTTAAAACATATTGCATTACTGGGTCCTGACCCCGGACATTCTCTGGCAAAATGGCCTTCTTTGTCACATTTGAAACACTTTTTCCCTTGTGGCATCTTTTCACTAAAATTTTTCCCTGACCCTGTCTGAGGCGTGGACACTCTGTTTGACGACGTTGGTCCCCCTCTAATTTTTTCGTAAACTCGGATCTGTTCTTTTAGCTCATTTATGCTTTTCGCCTGGTACAGCATAGCTTTACTTGACCTCGTGTCTGGTACTCCCTCTACAAAATATTCCACAATACTCTTTTCATCATGATTGATAGGTTTCCCTATTTCTATCAGTGCATACAAATATTCGTAGATGCTTTCTCTAGCCTCCTTTCGCCTGTTTCACAACGCGCGGTGGATTTCAGAGGCGCACAATTTTTCGCCGAACTCTTCTAACATTGCATCTTTTAGATTCTTCCAGTCTCTGCAACCTACTAAACCACGAGCGAACGATTTAGCCGCACCTTTAAGCAATTGTTTCGCATACACATACCTCTGTAGGCCACTCCAACCTACAGTGTCGGCAACATCTTCGAATTCCTCCACCCAGTGATTCACTCCGCGCGTACCATCACCAGAAAATGGCGAAACACTACCTTCTATATCGCGCAGTGTAAACATCGCTCTTTGCCTACCTAAATTACCAGCCGGAGCATCATCGTAAATTGAATTTGTCGATTCATTTTCACTAAGAACATCTTCGCCTGCTTCTTCTTCCCCTTCAAAAACCATGTGCTGTAGCAATCGCAGCTGCAATTCTTTTTTCCTACCGACAACACTTAAATTAAGTTCCCTAAGTTTTTCTTTCAGCATCTCCACCGTCATTGCTCTAATCGAGTCAGTATCCATCTTACAAATTGTTGACTACACCAAAACAAAACTTACACTTATAGCATGAACAATATTAACCAGAGAATTAAATATAATTTTTAACTACTTGTCCGCAATGACATATGTGTAGGTAATTTCAATCAAGATAATTTAGGATAAATCAGATATAACAAATATAACTCGCTGCTGTCGCAATACCGAGTAGATGCACGCTTATTCTCACTATGTACTTATTCGACGCTTTGACTTGCGCCGTTTATCGGTATATATGTACATAATAGCGTCTCAGAGTTTATACGTATATAAGCTGCTGCTTTTCTGTTGGCAGAACTGTCCAATGTGCTGCTTTTCGGAGTATAAGCGGACACACACAAATTCACATAAAGAGTACGCAAGTACGTTGCTGTCTCTTTCCGGCTAAAGTCTTTCTGGCACTTTCGTTTTAATGCTTTTGATTTGTCTTTTTTACTTTTCACTGTGACTACTTGGCCAGACACTTGTTTTAAAATAACTGTCATTCACCGGTAAAACGGTACTGTGTCCGTTGGAGCACCCAATATTCCGGCGATATTAAAATTTTCGTACAGCACGTAACCGCGTTTTCACTGCACTTTATTCTGCAAATTGTCTGATTTTGCTTTTGCGCAAATCAAATTGTCTCTGAATGCGTTGCTTTTTCACGCACGCTAATTTGTCTACTTTGGCAATATCACTTTTCACTTGGATTTGCCTGCGGGCCTGCGTAATAGTTTTTTTTTTTTCTTTATTAATTTAGCACCGCACTTGTTCACACATCTCGGGCGAGCCCCCAAGTTGTAGTAAAAGACACTTTGTTTATTAATTTAAAACCACGTTTATTAAAATAATTCAAAGTACATATGTAGGTACTTAGACACTAATTAGCCACTTAAAACTACCCGGCGCAATAGTTTGACGACTTATCGTTGCGCACGCCTCGGTATATATTACCTGACTGTCCATACCTTCTCCGTTTTTCCTACTTCGTCCTCAGTCTGTTCGTTTCACGTTCTGTCGTTCCTCCGTTCGCCTGCGTAGAGTTGCCACCTACCCCGATATCCCATTCCCACATATATGTATATAAGAAAATAGACTTTATACCTCAATATAAGTTTATGGAATTTTTCCAAATGCACTGCCGTTATGGCTTTATGTCAACTTCGGTAAGGTGGGGGAGTTTAAGTAACTTAAATATGTGAAGTTAGTGATTTGAAGCAATGCAATACCGATTGCTAAATATGAATATACAAGAAAATCGATTTTATACATAAATATATGATTTCGGAATTCTTTTAAATGCACTGCCGTTATGGCGTTATGTCAATTTCAGTAAGAAGAAGAAGAAGGTTTATTTATTTAAATATGTTAAACTAATGATTTGAAGAAACTCAATATCGATTGCTAAATGTGTATATACAAGAAAATCGACTTTATACTTCAACATAAGATTATGGAGTTTTTCCAAAAACACTGCCGTTATGGCTTTATGTCAACCTCGGTAAGATGAAGAAAGTTATTTAACTTAAATATGTGAAGTTAATGATTTGAAGCAACTCAATATCGATTGCTAAATGCGTATATACAAGAAGATCGACTATATATCTAAATATAAGGTTTTGGAACTCTTCCAAATGCACTGCCCTTATGGCTTTATGTCAACTTCGGTAAGATGAAGAAAGTTATTTAACTTAAATATGTGAAGTAAAAGATTTGAAGCAATGCAATATCTGTTGCTAAATATGAATATACAAGAAAACCGATTTTATACATAACTATAAGATTTTGGAGTTCTTCTAAACGCACTGCCATTTTTGCTTTATGTCAACTTCATTAAGATGTAAAAGGTTAATTAACTTAAATATGTAAAACTAATGATTAGACGCTACTCAATATCGATTGCTAAATGTGTATATATAAGAAAATCGACTTTATATCTAAATATAAGATCATGGAATTTTTCCAAATGCACTGCCGTTATGGCTTTATGTCAACATCGGTCAGATTAAGGAGTTTAATTAACTTATATATGTGAAGTTAATGATTTGAAGCAATGCAATATCGATTGCTGAATATAAATATACAAGAAAATCGATAATATACATTAATATATGATTTTGGAATTTCTCCAAGTGCACTGCCGTTATGGCTTTATGCCAACTTCGGTAAGAAGAAGAAGGTTTATTTATTTAAATATGTTAAACTAATGATTTGGAGAAACTCAATATCGATTGCTAAATGTGTATATACAAGAAAATCGACTTTATACCTCAATATAAGGTTTTGGAATTCTTCTAAATGCTCTGCCGTTATGGCTTTATGTTAACTTCAGTAAAATATATAAGGTTAATTAACTTAAATGTGCAAAGTTAATGATTTAAAGCAATGCAATATCGATCACTAAATATGTAAATACAAGAAAATCGATTTTATACTTAAATATATGAATTTGGAATTCTTCTAAATGCACTGCCGTTATGGCTTTATGTCAACTTCAGTAAGAAAAAGAAGGTTTATTTATTTAAATATGTTAAACTAATGATTTGAAGAAACTCAATATCTATTGCTAAATATGAATATACAAGAAAATCGATTTTATACATAAATATATGATTTAGGAATTCTTCTAAATGCACTGCCGTTATGGCTTTATGTCAACTTCAGTAAGAAGAAGAAGGTTTATTTATTTAAATATGTTAAACTAATGATCTGAAGAAACTCAATATCGATTGCTAAATGTGTATATACAAGAAAATCGACTTTATACCTCAATATATGGTTTTGGAATTCTTGTAAATGCTCTGCCGTTATGGCTTTATGTTAACTTCAGTAAAATATAAAAGGTTAATTAACTTAAATGTGCGAAGTTAATGATTTGAAGCAATGCAATATCGATCGCTAAATATGAAAATACAAGAAAATCGATTTTATACATACATATATGAATTTGGAATCCTTCTAAATGCACTGCCGTTATGGCTTTATGTCAACTTCAGTAAAAAGAAGAAGAAGGTTTATTTATTTAAATATGTCAAACTAATGATTTGAAGAAAATCAATATCGATTGCTAAATGTGTATATACAAGAAAATCGACTTTATACTTCAAGATAAGATTATGGAGTTTTTCCAAATACACTGCCGTTATGGCTTTATGTCAACTTCGGTAAGATGAAGAAAGTTATTTAACTTAAATATGTGAAGTTAATGATTTGAAGCAACTCAATATCGATTGCTAAATGCG
>NW_024394986.1:0-9245 GCF_016617805.1 Bactrocera tryoni
GATATGGAATTCTAAATGTGTACATGCCAGAAAATCGGTTGTATACCTAAATGTAAAATTGTGGCATTTATCCAATTGCACTGCCGTTTTGGCTTTATGCCAACTTCAGTAAGATGAAGAAGGTTAATTAACTTTAATATGTGAAATTAATAATTTAAAACAACTTGATATGGATTTCTTATTGTGTACATGGAGGAAAATCGGTTGTATACCTAAATGTAAAATTGTGGAATTTATCCAAACGCACTACCGTTATGGCTTTATGCCAACATTAGTAAGATGAAGAAGGTTAATTAACTGTAATATGTGAAGCTAATGATTTGAAACAACTTGATATGGAATTCTAAATGTGTACATGCTAGTAAGTCGGTTTTATACCTAAATGTAAAATTATGGAATTTTTCCAAATGCATACGGGGTTTTGGCTTTATGCCAACTTTTGTAAGATAAAGAAAGTTAATTAACTTTAATATGTGAAGCTTATGATTTGAAACAACTTGATATTGATTTCTAAATGTGTACATTCCAAAAAATCGGTTGTATACCCAAATGTAAAACTGTGGAATTTATCCAAATGCACTGCCGTTTTGGCTTTATGCCAACTTTAGTAAGATGATGAAGGTTAATTAACTTTAATATGAGAATTTAACAATTTAAAACAACTTGATATGGATTTTTAAATGTGTACATGCAAGAAAGTCGGTTTTATACCTAAATGTAAAATTATGGAATTTTTCCAAATGCATACGGGGTTCTGGCTTTATGCCAACTTTTGTAAGATAAAGAAAGTTAATTAACTTTAATATGTGAATTTAATAATTTAAAACAACTTGATATGGATTTCTAAATGTGTACATGCCAGAAAATCGGTTTTATACCTACTTGTAAAAGTATGGAATTTATCCAATTGCACTGCCGTTTTGGCTTTATGCCAACTTCAGTAAGATGAAGAAGGTTAATTAACTTTAATATGTGAAATTAATAATTTGAAGTAACTTGATATAGATTTCTAAATGTGTACATGCAAGAAAGTCGATTTTATACCTAAATGTAAGATTATGGAATTTTTCCAAATGCATTCGGGGTTTTGGCTTTATGCCAACTTTTTTAAGATGAAGAAAGTTAATTAACTTTAATATGTGAATTTAACAATTTAAAACAACTTGATATGGATTTTTAAATGTGTACATGCAAGAAAGTCAGTTTTATACCTAAATGTAAAATTATGGAATTTTTCCAAATGCATACGGGGTTTTGGCTTTATGCCAACTTTTGTAAGATAAAGAAAGTTAGTTAACTTTAATATGTGAATTTAATAATTTAAAACAACTTTATATGGATTTCTAAATGTGTACATGCCAAAAAATCGGTTGTATACCTAAATGTCGAATTGTGGAATTTATCCAAATGCACTACCGTTTTGGCTTTATGCCAACTTCAGTAAGATAAAGAAGGTTAATTAACTTTTATATGAGAATTTAACAATTTAAAACAACTTGATATGGATTTTTAAATGTGTACATGCAAGAAAGTCGGTTTTATACCTAAATGTAAAATTATGGAATTTTTCCAAATGCATACGGGGTTTTGGCTTTATGCCAACTTTTGTAAGATAAAGAAAGTTAATTAACTTTAATATGTGAATTTAATAATTTAAAACAACTTGATATGGATTTCTAAATGTGTACATGCCAAAAAATCGAATGTATACCTAAATGTAAAATTGTGGAATTTATCCAAACGCACTGCCGTTATTGCTTTATGCCAACTTTAGTAAGATGAAGAAGGTTAATTAACTTTAATATGTGAAGCTAATGATTTGAAACAACTTGATATGGAATTCTAAACGTGTACATGCCAGAAAATCGGTTGTATACCTAAATGTAAAATTGTGGAATTTTTCCAAATGCACTGCCGTTATGGCTTTATGCCAACTTCAGTAAGATGAAGAAGGTTAATCAATTTTATTATGTTAAGATAATGATTTGAAGCAACTTGATATATATTTCTAAATGTGTACATGGAGGAAAATCGGTTTTATACCTAAATGTAAAATTGTGGAATTTTTCCAAATGCATACGGGGTTTTGGCTTTATGCCAACTTTTGTAAGATAAAGAAAGTTAATTAACTTTAATATGTGAATTTAATAATTTAAAACAACTTGATATGGATTTCTAAATGTGTACATGCCAGAAAATCGGTTGTATACCTAAATGTAAAATTGTGAAATTTTTCCAAATTTACTGCCGTTTTGGCTTTATGCCAACTTCAGTAAGATGAAGAAGGTTAATTAACTTTAATATGAGAATTCAACAATTTAAAACAACTTGATATGGATTTCTAAATGTGTACATGCCAGAAAATCGGTTGTATACCTAAATGTAAAATTGTGGCATTTATCCAATTGCACTGCCGTTTTGGCTTTATGCCAACTTCAGTAAGATGAAGAAGGTTAATTAACTTTAATATGTGAAATTAATAATTTGAAGTAACTTGATAGAGATTTCTAA
The DNA here is from genome assembly GCF_016617805.1 of Bactrocera tryoni. NCBI lineage: Eukaryota > Metazoa > Arthropoda > Insecta > Diptera > Tephritidae > Bactrocera > Bactrocera tryoni. The sequence goes on from NW_024394986.1 coordinate 2,512, forward strand.
ATGTGTACATGGAGGTAAATCGGTTTTATACCTAAATGTAAAATTGTGGAATTTTTCCAAATGCATACGGGGTTTTGGCTTTATGCCAACTTTTGTAAGATAAAGAAAGTTAATTAACTTTAATATGTGAATTTTATAATTTAAAACAACTTGATATGGATTTCTAAATGTGTACATGCCAGAAAATCGGTTGTGTACCTAAATGTAAAATTGTGGAATTTATCCAAACGCACTACCGTTATGGCTTTATGCCAACTTTAGTAAGATGAAGAAGGTTAGTTAACTTTAATATGTGAAGCTAATGATTTGAAACAACTTGATATGGAATTCTAAATGTGTACATGCTAGAAAATCGGTTGTATGTATACCTAAATGTAAAATTGTGAAATTTTTCCAAATTTACTGCCGTTTTGGCTTTATGCCAACTTCAGTAAGATGAAGAAGGTTAATTAACTTTAATATGAGAATTCAACAATTTAAAACAACTTGATATGGATTTCTAAATGTGTACATGCCAGAAAATCGGTTGTATACCTAAATGTAAAATTGTGGCATTTATCCAATTGCACTGCCGTTTTGGCTTTATGCCAACTTCAGTAAGATGAAGAAGGTTAATTAACTTTAATATGTGAAATTAATAATTTGAAGTAACTTGATATAGATTTCTAAATGTGTACATGGAGGAAAATCGGTTTTATATCTAAATGTAAAATTGTGGAATTTTTCCAAATGCATACGGGGTTTTGGCTTTATGCCAACTTTTGTAAGATAAAGAAAGTTAATTAACTTTAATATGTGAATTTAATAATTTAAAACAACTTGATATGGATTTCTAAATGTGTACATGCCAAAAAATCGAATGTATACCTAAATGTAAAATTGTGGAATTTATCCAAACGCACTACCGTTATGGCTTTATGCCAACTTTAGTAAGATGAAGAAGGTTAATTAACTCTAATATGTTAAGATAATGTCTTGAAGCAACTTGATATGGATTTCTAAATGTGTACATGCAAGAAACTCGGTTTTATACCTAAATGTAAAATTATGGAATTTTTCCAAATGCATTCGGGGTTTTGGCTTTATGCCAACTTTTGTGAGATGAAGATAATTAATAAACTTTAATATGTGAATTTAATAATTTAACACAACTTGATATGGATTTCTAAATGTGTACATGCAAGAAAGTCGGTTTTATATATAAATGTAAAATTGTGGAATTTTTCCAAACGCACTACCGTTATGACTTTATGCCAACTTTAGTAAGAGGAAAAAAGTTATTTAACTTTAATATGTGAAGCTTATGATTTGAAAAAACTTGATAAGGAATTCTAAATGTGTACATGCCAGAAAATCGGTTGTATACCTAAATGTAAAATTATGGAATTTTTCCAAATGCAGTGCCGTTTTGGCTTAATGCCAACTTTAGTAAGATGATGAAGGTTAATTAACATTAATATGTGAAGATAATGATTTGAAGCAACTTGGTATGGATTTTTTAATGTTTACATGCAAAAAAATCGGTTTTAGAGAATTTTTCCAAATGCATTCGCGGTTTTGGCTTTATGCCAACTTTTGTAAGATGAAGAAAGTTAAATAACTTTAATATGTGAATTTAATAATTTAAAACAACTTGATATGGATTTTTAAATGTGTACATGCCAGAAAATCGGTTTTATACCTACTTGTAAAATTATGGAATTTTTCCAAATGCAATGCCGTTTTGGCTTTATACCAACTTCAGTAAGATGAAGAAGGTTAATTAACTTTAATATGTGAAGCTAATGATTTGAAACAACTTGATATGGATTTCTAAATGTGTACATGCCAGAAAAACGGTTGTATACCTAAATGTAAAATTGTGGAATTTTTCCAAATGCATACGGGGTTTTGGCTTTATGCCAACTTTTGTAAGATAAAGAAAGTTAATTAACTATAATATGTGAATTTAATAATTTAAAACAACTTGATATGGATTTCTAAATGTGTACATGCCAAAAAATCGGTTGTATACCTAAATGTAAAATTGTGGAATTTATCCAAATGCACTGCCGTTTTGGCTTTATGCCAACTTCAGTAAGATGAAGAAAGTTAATTAACTTTAATATGAGAATTTAACAATTTAAAACAACTTGATATGGATTTTTAAATGTGTACATGCAAGAAAGTCGGTTTTATACCTAAATGTAAAATTATGGAATTTTTCCAAATGAATACGGGGTTTTGGCTTTATGCCAACTTTTGTAAGATAAAGAAAGTTAATTAACTTTAATATGTGAATTTAATAATTTAAAACAACTTGATATGGATTTCTTATTGTGTACATGCAAGAAAGTCGGTTTTATACCCAAATGTAAAATTATGGAATTTTTCCAAATGCATTCGGGGTTTTGGCTTTATGCCAACTTTTGTAAGGTGAAGAAAGTTAATTAACTTTAATATGTGAATTTAATAATTTAAAACAACTTGATATGGATTTCTAAATGTGTACATGCAAGAAAGTCGGTTTTATACCTAAATGTAAAATTGTGGAAATTTTCCAAATGTACTGCCGTTTTGGCTTTATGCCAACTTCTGTAAGATGGAGAAAGTTAATTAACTTTAATGTGTGAATTTAATAATTTAAAGTAACTTGATATGGATTTCTAAATGAGTACATGCAAGAAAGTCGGTTTTATACCTAAATGAAAAATTGTGGAATTTTTCCAAATGCATTTCAGTTTTTGCTTTTTGCGAACTTCTGTAAGATGACGAAGGTTAATTAACTTTGATATGTTAAGCTAATGATTTGAAACAACTTGATATGGATTTCTAAATGTGTACATGCAAGAAAGTCGGTTTTATACCTAAATGTAAAATTATGGAATTTTTCCAAATGCATTCAGGGTTTTGGCTTTATGCCAACGTTTGTAAGGTGAAGAAAGTTAACTTACTTTAATATGTGAATTTAATAATTTAAAACAACTTGATATGGATTTCTAAATGTGTACATGCAAGAAAATCGGTTTTATACCTAAATGAAAAATTGTGGAATTTTTCCAAATGTACTGCCGTTTTGGCTTTATGCCAACTTCTGTAAGATGAAGAAAGTTAATTAACTTTAATATGTGAATTTAATAATTTGAAGTAACGTGATATCGATTTCTTAATATGTGCATGCAAAAAAGTCGGTTTTATACCTAAATGTAAAATTATGGAATTTTTCCAAATTCACTGCTGTTTTGGCTTTATGCCAACTTTTGTAAGATGAAGAAAGTTAATTAACTTTAATATGTGAATTTAATAATTTGAAGTAACTTGATATGGATTTCTAAATGTGTACATGCCCGAAAGTCGGTTTTATACTTAAATGTAAAATTGCGGAATTTTTTCCAAATGCACTGCCTTTATGGTCTTATGTCAACTTGAGTAAGATGGTGAGGGTTAATTATGTTTAATATGTGAAGCTAATGATTTGAAGCAACTTGATATGGATTTCTAAATGTGTACATGCTAGCAAATCGGTTCTATACCTAAATGTAAAATTGTGGAATTTTTCCAAATGCACTGCCGTTTTGACTTTATGCGAAATTCAGTAAGATGAAGATTAATTAACTTTAGTATGTTAAGATAATGATTTGAAGCAACTTGGTATGGATTTCTAAATGTGTACATGCTAGAAAGTCGGTTTTATACCTAAATGTAAAATTATGGAATTTTTACAAATGCATTCGGGGTTTTGGCTTTATGCCAACTTTTGTAAGATGAAAAAAGTTAATTAACTTTAATATGTGAATTTAATAATTCAAAACAACTGGATATGGATTTCCAAATGTGTACATGCCAGAAAATCGGTTTTATACCTAAATGGAAAATTATGGAATTTTTCCAAATGCATTCGGGGTTTTGGCTTTATGCTAACTTTTGTAAGGTGAAGAAAGTTAATTTACTTTAATATGTGAATTTAATAATTTAAAACAACTTGATATGGATTTCTAAATGTGTACATGCAAGAAAGTCGCTTTTGTACCCAAAAGTAAAATTGTGGAATTTTTCGAAATGTACTGCCGTTTACGCTTTATGCTAACTTCTGTAAGATGGAGAAAGTTAATTAACTTTAATGTGTGAATTTAATAATTTGAAGTAACTTGATATCGATTTCTAAATGTGTACATGCAAGAAAGTCGGTTTTATACCTAAATGGAAAATTGTGGAATATTTCCAAATGCATTGCCTTTTTTGCTTTTTGCGAACTTCTGTTAGATGACGAAGGTTAATTAACTTTGATATGTTAAGCTAATGATTTGAAACAAATTGATATGGATTTCTAAATGTGTATATGCAAGAAAATCGGTTTTATACCTAAATGTGAAATTGTGGAATTTTTCCAAATGTGCTGCCGTTTTGGCTTTATGCCAACTTCTGTAAGATGAAGAAAGTTAATTAACTTTAATATGTGAATTTAATAATTCAAAACAACTTGATATGGATTTCTAAATGCTTACATGCCAGAAATTCGGTTTTATACCTAAATGTAAAATTATGGAATTTTTCCAAATGCATTCGGGGTTTGGCTTTATGCCAACTTTTGCAAGGTGAAGAAAGTTAATTTACTTTAATATGTGAATTTAATAATTTAAAAAAACTTGATATGGATTTCTAAATAAGTACACGCAAGAAAGTCGGTTTTATACCTAAATGTAAAATTATGGAATTTTTCCAAATTCACTGCTGTTTTGGCTTTATGCCAACTTCTGTAAGATGAAGAAAGTTAATTAACTTTAATATGTGAACTTAATATTTTGAAGTAACTTGATATGGATTTCTAAATGTGTACATGCCCGAAAGTCGGTTTTATACTTAAATGTAAAATTGTGGAATTTTTTCCAAATGCACTGCCTTTATGGTCTTATGTCAACTTGAGTAAGATGGTGAGGGTTAATTATGTTTAATATGTGAAGCTAATGATTTGAAGCAACTTGATATGGATTTCTAAATGTGTACATGCAAGAAAATCGGTTTTATACCTAAATGTAAAATTCTAGAATTTTTCCAAATGCACTGCCGTTTGGCTTTATGCCAACTTTGGTAAGATGAAGAAGGTAAATTAACTTTAATATATGAAGTTAATGATTTGAAGCAACTTGATATGGATTTCTAAATGTGTACATGCAAGAAAGTCGGTTTTATACCTAAATGGAAAATTATGGAATTTTTCCAAATGCATTCGGGGTTTTGGCTTTATGCCAACTTTTGTAAGATGAAGAAAGTTAATTAACTTTAATATGTGAATTTAATAATTCAAAACAACTTGATATGGATTTCTAAATGTTTACATGCCAGAAATTCGGTTTTATACTAAAATGTAAAATTATGGAATTTTTCCAAATGCATTCGGGGTTTTGGCTTTATGCCAACTTTTGTAAGGTGAAGAAAGTTAATTAACTTTAATATGTTAAGCTAATGATTTGAAACAAATTTATATGGATTTCTAATTGTGTACATGCAAGAAAGTCGGTTTTATACCTTAATGTAAAAAAAGTGGAATTATCCCAAATGCACTGCCGTTGTGGCTTTATGACAACTTTAGTAAGATGAAGAAAGTTAATTAACTTTAATATGTGAATTTGCTAATTTGAAGCAACTTGATATGGATTTATAAATGTGTACATGCAAGAAAGTCGGTTTTATACCTAAATGTAAAGTTATGAAATTTTTTCCAATACACTGCCGTTATGGTCTTATGTCAAGTTGAGTAAAATGGTGAGGGTTAATCAATTAACTTAAGTATGTGAAGCTAATGATCTGACGTAACGTGATGTGGATTTCGAAATGTTTAAATGCCAGAAAATCGGTTTTATACCTAAATGTAAAAAAAGTGGAATTATCCCAAATGCACTGCCGTTATGGCTTTATGACAACTTTAGTAAGATGAAGAAAGTTAATTAACTTTAATATGTGAATTTGCTAATTTGAAGCAACTTGATATGGATTTATAAATGTTTACATGCCAGAAATTCGGTTTTATACTTAAATGTAAAATTATGGAATTTTTCCAAATGCATTCGGGGTTTTGGCTTTATGCCAACTTTTGTAAGGTGAAGAAAGTTAATTAACTTTAATATGTTAAGCTAATGATTTGAAACAAATTGATATGGATTTCTAATTGTGTACATGCAAGAAAGTCGGTTTTATACCTAAATGTAAAATTGTGGAATTTTTCCAAATGTACTGCCGTTTTGGCTTTATGCCAACTTCTGTAAGATGAAGAAAGTTTATTAACTTTAAGGTGTGAATTTAATAATTTGAAGTAACTTGATATGGATTTCTAAATGTGTACATGCAAGAAAGTCGGTTTTATACCTAAATGTAAAATTGTGGAATTTTTTCCAAATGCACTGCTTTTATGGTCTTATGTCAACTTGAGTAAAATGGTGAGGGTTAATCAATTAACTTAAGTATGTGAAGCTAATGATCTGACGTAACGTGATGTGGATTTCGAAATGTTTAAATGCCAGAAAATCGGTTTTATACCTAAATGTAAAAAAAGTGGAATTATCCCAAATGCACTGCCGTTATGGCTTTATGACAACTTTAGTAAGATGAAGAAAGTTAATTAACTTTAATATGTGAATTTGCTAATTTGAAGCAACTTGATATGGATTTATAAATGTGTACATGCAAGAAAGTCGGTTTTATACCTAAATGTAAAGTTATGAAATTTTTTCCAATACACTGCCGTTATGGTCTTATGT
>NW_024394987.1:0-21564 GCF_016617805.1 Bactrocera tryoni
AGGGCCCGAACCATTCACCGGGGTCGGCCCCCATACCGTAAAGGAGCTGCTCCGTAAGGAACAAAGAGTGGACAGGGAAAGGAATTGGCAACGAGCGCATGGTATGCGACATGCTAAGTTGCTAATTGGGGGGTACAACCGGAATAGGTTTAAATCAATAATTAACCTCTCAAGGAATAAACTCAGGCTACTGGTCGCATTGTACACCGGCCACTGCAAACTGAAAAGACATTTATATAACATGGGTCTATCAGCTTGCGCCAACTGTCGGTTTTGCGACATGGAGCCTGAAACACAGGAACACCTGCTAATCGACTGCACAGCAGTCTGTAGACGCAAGTTAAAGGCCCTTGGATCCATGTTTCCGAATAGGGATCACATCGCCTCACTAGCACCCAGTAGGTTATTGGACTTTATCAATATACTAGGGCTTAGTGAGTCCCTGTGAATTAGGAGAGGGCACAATAGACCTAAGGTCGCGGTGCATTCCTCAATTATTTATCTATCTAAGATGATGCGAATTATTAAATGCGCTGCCGTTTTGGCTTCATGCCATCTTCAGTAAGATGGTAAGGGATAATTAATTTTAATACGTGAAGCTAATGCTGTAAAAGACAGCGGCTACGCTGGCTAGGTCATGTTGTCCGAATGGACGAAAACACTCCAGCTCTGAAAGTATTCGACGCTGTACCTGCCGGGGGAAGCAGAGGAAGAGGAAGACCTCCACTCCGTTGGAAGGACCAAGTGGAGAAGGACCTGGCTACGCTTGGAATATCCAATTGGTGCCACGTAGCGAAAAGAAGAAACGACTGGCGCGCTGTTGTTAACTCGGCTATAATCGCGTAAGCGGTGTCTACGCCAATTAAGAAGAAGAATGCTGTGAAGCTATTCTTTGTGGATTTCTAAATGTGTAAATGAGAGAAAACCGGATTTATACCTAAATGTAAAGTTCCGTAATTTTCCCCAATGCACTGTCGCTTTGGCTTTATGCCAACTTCTGTAAGATGAAGAAGGTTAGTTAACTTTAATATGTTAAGCTAATGATTTGAGGCAACTTGATATGGATTTCTGAATGTGTACATGCAAGAAAATTGGTTAAATACCTAAACGTAAAATTCTGAAAATTTTCGAAATGAACTGCCATTATGGCTTTATGCCAACTTCTGTAAGATGACGAAGGGTAATCAACTTGATTATGTGAATTTAATAATTTGAAGCAACTTGATATGGATTTCAAAATGTGTACATGCAAGAAAGTCGGTTTTATACCTTTATGTGATATTATGAAATTTTTTCCAAATGCACTGCCGTTATGGTTTGATGCACACTTGAGTAAGATGATGAAGGTTAATTAACTTTAATATGTAAAGATAATAATTTAAAGCAATTCGTTGTGGATTTCTAACTGCGCATATGCAAAAAAATCGGTTTTATACCTAAATGTAAAATTGTGGAATTTTTCCAAATGCACTGCCGTTATGGCTTTATGCAAACTCTAGTAAGATGAAGAAAGTTAACTAACTTTAATATGTGAATTTAATAATTTGAAGCAACATGATATGGATTTCTAAATGTGTACATGCAAGAAAATCGGTTTTATACCTAAATGCGAAACTATGGAATTTTTTCCTAATGCACTGCCGTTATGGTCTTATGTCAACTTGTGTAAGATGAAGAGCGTTAATTAACTTTAATATGTGAAGCTAATGATTTAAAGGAATTCGTTGTGGATTTCAAAATGTGTACATGCTGGAAAATCGGGTTTATACCTAAATGTAAAATTGTGGACTTTTTCCAAACGCACTGTCGTTTTGGTTTTATGCCAACTTCCGTAAGATAAAGAAAGTTAGTTAACTTTAATATATTAAGCTAACGATTTGAGGCAACTTGATATGGATTTCTAAATGTGTACATGCAAGGAAATCGATTTTATACCTAAACGTAAAATTCTGGAATTTCCCAAATACACTGCCGTTTTGGCTTTTTGTCAACTTGAGTAAGATGATGAGGGTTAATTAACTTGAATATGTGAAGCTAATGATTTGAAGCAAATTGATATTGATTTTTAAATGTGTACAAGCAAGAAAATCGGTTTTATACCTAAATGTAAAATTCTGGAATTTTTTTGTCGTTTTGGTTTTATGCCAACTTCTGTAAGATGAAGAAGTTTAATTAACTTTAATATGTGAAGCTAATGATTTGAAGCTATTCGACATATATTGCCGAATGTGTATATGCAAGAAAATCGGTTTTATACCTAAATGTAAAATTGTGGCATTTTTCCAAATGCACTGCCGTTTTGGCTTTATGCGCACTTTTGTAAGATGGCGAAGGTTAATTTACTTGAATATGTGACGTTATTGCTTTGAGTCAACTCGATATGGATTGCTTAATGTTTAAATGCAGGAAAATCGGTTTTAAACCTAAATGTAAAATTCTGTAATTTTTCCCAATACACTGTCGTTTTGGCTTTATGCCAACATCTGTAAGTTAAAGAAGGTTAGTTAACTTTAATATGTTAAGCTAACGATTTTAATCAACTCGATATGGATATCTAAATGTGTACATGCAAGAAAATCGGTTTTATACCTAAATGTAAAATTATGGATTTTTTTCCAAATGCACTTCCGTTATGGTCTAATGTCAACTTTAGTGAGATGATGAGGGCTTATTAACTTTAATATGTTAAGCTAATGATTTGAATCAACTCGATATGGTTTGCTAAATATTTAAATGCAGGAAAATCGGTTTTATACTTAAATGTAAAATTATGGATTTTTTCCAAATGCACTGCTTTATGTCAACTTGAGTAAGATGGTGAGGGTTAACTAACTCTGATGTGTTAAGCTAATGATTTGAGGCAACTTGATATGGATTTCTAAATGTGTACATGCAAGAAAATCGATTTTATACATTAAATTCTGGAATTTTCCAAATGCACTGCCGTTTTGGCTTTAAGCTAACTTCTGTGAGATAAAGAAGGTTAATTAACTTTAATATGTGAAGCTAATGATTTGAAGCAAATTGATATGGATTTCTAAATGTGTACCTGCAAGAAATTCGGTTTTATACCTAAATGTAAAATTATGGTGTTTTTTCCAAATGCACTGCCGTTATGGTCTTATGTCAACTTTAGTGAGATGATGAGGGTTAATTAGCTTTAATATATAAAGCTAATGATTTGAAGCAAATTGATATGGATTTCTAAATGTGTACATGCAAGAAAATCGGTTTTATACCTAAATGTAAAATTGTGGAATTTTTCCAAATGCACTGCTGTTTTGGCTTTATGCGCACTTTTCTAAGATGGCGAATGTTAATTAACTTTAATAAGTGAAGCTAATGATTTGAGGCCATTCGACATATATTGCCAAATGTGTACATGCAAGAAAATCGGTTTTACACCTAAATGTAAAATTATGGATTTTATCCAAATGCTCTGTCATTTTGGATTTATGCCAACTTCTGTAGGATGAAGAAGGTTAGTTAACTTTAATATGTTAAGCTAATGATTTGAATAAACTCGATATGGATTGCTTAATGTTTAAATGCAGGAAAATCGGTTTTATACCTAAATGTAAAATTCTGGAATTTTTCCAAATGCACTGCCTTTTTGGCTTTATGCCAACTTCTGTAAAATGACGAAGGTTAATTAACTTTAATATGTGAAGCTAATGATTTGAGTCAATTCGATAAGGATTGCCAAATGTGTACATGCAAGAAAATCGGTTTTACACCTAAATGTAAAATTCTGGAATTTTTCCAAATGCGCTGTCGTTTTGGTTTTATGCCAACTTCTGTAAGATGAAGAAGATTAATTAACTTTAATATGTTAAGCTAATGATTTGAAGCAACATGATATGGATTTCTAATTGTGTACCTGCAAGAAATTCGGTTTTATACCTAAATGTAAAATTATGGTTTTTTTTCCAAATGCACTGCCCTTATGGTCTTATGTCAACTTTAGTGAGATGATGAGGGTTAATTAGCTTTAATATATAAAGCTAATGATTTGAAGCAAATTGATATGGATTTCTAAATGTCTACATGCAAGAAAATCGCTTTTATACCTAAATGTAAAATTCTGGAATTTTTCCAAATGCACTGTCGTTTTGGCTTTATGCGCACTTTTCTAAGATGGCGAAGGTTAATTAACTTTAATATGTGAAGCTAATGATTTGAGGCCATTCGACATATATTGCCAAATGTGTACACGCAAGAAAATCGGTTTTACACGTAAATGTAAAATTATGGATTTTATCCAAATGCACTGTCATTTTGGATTTATGCCAACTTCTGTAAGATGAAGAAGGTTAGTTAACTTTAATATGTTAAGCTAATGATTTGAATCAACTCGATATGGATTGCTAAATGTTTAAATGCAGGAAAATCGGTTTTATACCTAAATGTAAAATTGTGGAATTTTTCCAAATGCACTGCTGTTTTGGCTTTATGCGCACTTTTCTAAGATGGCGAATGTTAATTAACTTTAATAAGTGAAGCTAATGATTTGAGGCCATTCGACATATATTGCCAAATGTGTACATGCAAGAAAATCGGTTCTACACCTAAATGTAAAATTATGGATTTTATCCAAATGCACTGTCATTTTGGATTTATGCCAACTTCTGTAAGATGAAGAAGGTTAGTTAACTTTAATATGTTAAGCTAATGATTTGAATCAACTCGATATGGATTGCTAAATGTTTAAATGCAGGAAAATCGGTTTTATACCTAAATGTAAAATTCTGGAATTTTTCCAAATGCACTGCCATTTTGGCTTTATGCCAACTTCTGTAAAATGACGAAGGTTAATTAACTTTAATATGTGAAGCTAATGATTTGGGTCAACTTGATATGGATTGCCAAATGTGTACATGCAAGAAAATCGGTTTTACACCTAAATGTAAAATTATGGTTTTTATTCAAATGCACTGTCGTTTTGGATTTATGCCAACTTCTGTAAGATGAAGAAGGTTAGTTAACTTTAACATGATATGAATTTCTAAATGTGTACATGCAGCAAAATCGGTTTTTTACCTAAATGTAAAATTATGGATTTTTTTCCAAATGCACTGCCCTTATGGTCTTATGTCAACTTTAGTGAGGTGATGAGGGTTAATTAGCTTTAATATGTGAAGCTAATGATTTAAAGCATTTCGTTGTGGATTTCTAAATGTGTACCTGCAAGAAATTCGGTTTTATACCCTAATGTGAAATTCTGAAATTTTTCGAAATGCAGTGCCGTTTTGGCTTTATGCCAACTTTTGTAAGAAGAAAAAGGTTAATTAATTTTAATATGTAAAGTTAATGATTTGAATCAACTCGATATGGATCGCTAAATGTTTAAATGCAGGAAAATCGGTTTCATACCAAAATGTAAAATTGTGGAATTTTCTAAATGCACTGTCGTTTTGGTTTTATGCCAACTTCTGTAAGATGAAGAAGATTAATTAACCTTAATATGTTATGCTAATGATTTGAGGCAAATTGATATGGATTTCTAAATATGTACATGCATGAAAATCGGTTTTATACTTAATTGTAAATGTCTGGAATTTTCCAAATGCACTGCCGTTTTGGCTTTATGCGAACTTCTGTAAGATTAAGAAGGTTATTTAACTTTAATATGTGAAGCAAATGATTTGAAGCCATTCGACATAGATTGCCAAATGTGAATATGCAAGAAAATCGGTTTTATACCTATACGAAAAAATTGTGGAATTTTTCCAAATGCACTGCCGTTTTGGCTTTATGCCAACTTCTGTAAGGTGACGAAAGTTAATTAACTTGAACATGTGACATTAATGATGTGAAACAACTCGATATGGATTGCTAAATATTTAAATGCAGAAAAATCGGTTATATACATAAATGTAAAATTCTGGAATTTTTCCAAATGTACTGCCGTTATGGCTTTATGCCATCTTCAGTAAGATGGTGAGGGTTAATTAATTTTAATATGTGAAGCAGACCTTTGTGGATTTCTAAATGTGTATATGCAAGAAAATCGGTTTCATACCTAAATGTAAAATTCTGGAATTTTTCCAAATGTACTGCCATTATGGCCTTATGCCATCTTCTGTAAGATGACGAAGGTTAATTGACTTGAATATGTGACGTTAATGATTTGAATCAACTCGATATGGATTGCTAAATGTTTAAATGCAAAAAGTCGGTTTTATACCTAAATGTAAAATTATGCAATTGTTTCCAAATGCACTGCCGCTATGGTCTTATTTCAACTTGAGTAAGATGATGAGGGTTAAATAACTATAATGTGTTAAGCTAATGATTTGAAGCAACTTGATATGGATTTCTAAATGTGTACATTCAAGAAAATCGGCTTTATACCTAAATGTAAAATTGTGGATTTTTTTCCAAATGCACTGCCGTTATGGCTTTATGCCATCCTCTGTAAGATGACGAGGTTTAAATAACTATAATGTGTTAAGCTAATGATTTGAAGGAACTTGATATGGATTTCTAAATGTGTACATTCAAGAAAATCGGTTTTATACCTAAATGCAAAATTATGGATTTCTTTCCAAATGCACTGCCGTTATGGTCTTATGTCAACTTTAGTGAGATGATGAGGGTTTATTTACTTTAATATGTTAAGCTAATTATTTTTAAGCAACTTGATATGGATTTCTGAATGTGTACATGCAGGAAAATCGGTTATGTACCTAAATGTTAAATTTTTCCAAATGCACTGCCGTTTTGGCTTTATGCCATCTTCAGTAAGATGGTGAGGGTTAATTATTGTTTATATGTGAAGCAGATCTTTGTGGATTTCTAAATGTATATATGCAAGAAAATCGATTATATACCTAAATGTGAAATTCTGAAATTTTTCGATATGCACTACCGTTTTGGCTTTAAGCTAATTTCTGTAAGATGAAGAAGGTTAATTATCTTTAATATGTGAAGCTAATGATTTGAAGCCATTCGACATATATTGCCAAATGTGTACATGCAAGAAAATCGGTTTTATACCTTAATGTAAAATTATGGATTTTATCCAAATGCACTGTCGTTTTAGATTTATGCCAACTTCTGTAAGATGAAGAAGGTTAGTTAACTTTAATATGTTAAGCTAGTGATTTGAATCAACTCGATATGGTTTGCTAAATATTTAAATGCAGGAAAATCGGTTTTATACCTAAATGTAAAATTATGGATTTTTTTCCAAATGCACGCACGTTATGGCTTTATGTCAACTTGAGTAAGATGATGAGGGTTAACTAACTTTAATGTATTAAGCTAATTATTTGAGGCAACTTGATATGGATTTCTAAATGTGTACATGCAAGAAAATCGATTTTATACCTAAACTTAAAATTCTGGAATTTTCCAAATGCACTGCCGTTTTGGCTTTAAGCTAATTTCTGTAAGATGAAGAACGTTAATTAACTTTAATATGTGAAGCTAATGATTTGAAGCCATTCGTCATATATTGCCGAATGTGTATATGCAAGAAAATCGATTTTATACCTAAACATAAAATTCTGGAATTTTCCAAATGCACTGCCGTTTTGGCTTTAAGCTAACTTCTGTAAGATGAAGAAGGTTAATTAACTTTAATATGTGAAGCTAATGATTTGAAGCCATTTGACATGTATTGCCGAATGTATATATGCAAGAAAATCGGTTTTATACCTAAATGTAAAATAGTGGAATTTTTCCAAATGCACTGCTGTTTTGGCTTTATGCGTTTTTTTGTAAGATGGCGAAGGTTAATTAACTTTAATATGTGAAGCTAATGATTTGAAGCCATTCGACATATATTGCCAAATGTGTACATGCAAGAAAATCGGTTTTATACCTAAATGTAAATGTCTGGAATTTTCCAATTGCACTGCCATTTTGGCTTTATGCTAACTTCTGTAAGATGACGAAGGTTAATTAACTGTAATATGTTAAGCTAATGATTTGAAGCAACATAATATGGATTTCTTAATGAGTACATGCAAGAAAATCGGTTTTATACCTAAATGTCAAATTATGTTTTTTTTCCAAATGCACTGTTGTTATGGTCTTATGTCAACTTTAGTGAGATGATGAGGGTTAATTAGCTTTAATATGTGAAGCTAATGATTTGATTCTACTCGATGTGTATTGCTAAATGTGTACATGCAGGAAAATCGGTTTTATACCTAAATGTAAAATTATGGAAGTTAAGCTAATGATTTGAAGCAACATGATATTGATTTCTAAATGTGTACATGCAAGAAAATCGGTTTTATACCTAAATGTAAAATTATGGTTTTTTTCCAAATGCACTATTGTTATGGTCTTATGTCAACTTTAGGGAGATGATGAGGGTTAATTAGCTTTGATATGTGAAGCTAATGATTTGAATCAACTCGATATGGATTGCTAAATGTTTAAATGCAGGAAAATCGGTTTTATACCTAAATGTAAAATTGTGGAATATTTCCAAATGCATTGTCGTTTTGGTTTTATGCCAACTTTTGTAAGATGAAGAAAATTAATTAACTTTAATATGTTAAGCTTATGAATTGAGGCATCTTGATATGGATTTCTAAATGTGTATATGTAAGAAAATCGGTTTTATACCTAAATGTAAAATTCTGAAATTTTTCGATATGCACTACCGTTTTGGCTTTATGCCAATTTCTGCAAGATGACGAAGGTTAATTAACTTAAATATATGAAGCTAATGATTTGAAGCCATTCGACATACATATATTGCCAAATGTGTACATGCAAGAAAATCGGTTTTATACTTAAATGTAAAATTATGGATTTTTTCCAAATGCATTGTCGTTTTGGCTTTATGCCAACTTCAGTAAGATGAAGAAGGTTAGTTAACTTTAATATGTTAAGCTAATATTTGAAGCAACATGGTATGGATTTCTAAATGCTTCAATGCAGGAAAATCGGTTTTATACCTAATTGTAAAATTGTGGAATTTTTCCAAATGCACTGCTATTTTGGCTTTATGCTAACTTCTGTAAGATGACGAATTTTAATTAACTTTAATATGTTAAGCTAATGATTTGAATCAACTCGATATGGATCGCTAAATGTGTACATGCATGAAAATCGGTTTTATACCTAAATGTAAAATTATGGTTTTTTTTCAAATGCACTGCCGTTATAATCTTATGTCAACTTTAGTGAGATGATGAGGGTTTATTAACTTTAATATGTTAAGCTAATGATTTTAAGCAACTTGATATGGATTTCTAAATGTGTACATTCAAGAAAATCGGTTTTATACCTAAATGTAAATTTATAGATTTTTTTCCAAATGTACTGCCGTTGTGGTCTTATGTCAACTTATTGGGATGATGAGGGTTAAATAACTATAATGTGTTAAGCTAATGATTTGAAGCAACTTGATATGGATTTCTAAATGTGTACATTCAAGAAAATCGGTTTTATACTTAAATGTAAAATTATGGATTTTTTCCAAATGCACTGCCGTTATGGTCTTATGTCAACTTTAGTGAGGTAATGAGGATTTGTTAACTTTAATATGTTAAGCTAATGATTTAAAGCAACTTGATATGGATTTCTGAATGTGTACATGCAGGAATATCGGTTATATACCTAAATGTTAAATTTTTCCAAATGCACTGCCGTTTTGGCTTTATGCCATCTTCAGTAAGATGGTGAGGGTTAATTAATTTTAATATACGAAGCAGATCTTTGTGGATTTATAAATGTGTATAGGCAAGAAAATCGGTTTTATACCTACAGTAAAATTCTGAAATTTTTCGATATGCACTATCGGTTTCGCTTTAAGCTAACTTCTGTAATATGAAGAAGGTTAATTAACTTTAATATGTGAAGCTAATGATTTGAATCAACTCGATATGAATTGCTAAATGTTTAAATGCAAAAAAGTCGGTTTTATAGCTAAATGTAAAATTAGGCAATTTTTTCCAAATGCACTGCCGCTATGGTCTTATTTCCACTTGAGTAAGATGATGAGGGTTAATTAACTATAATGAGTTAAGCTAATGATTTAAAGCAACTTGATATGGCTTTCTGAATGTGTACATGCAGGGAAATCGGTTATATACCTAAATGTTAAATTTTTCCAAATGCACTGCCGTTTTGGCTTTGTGTCATCTTCAGTAAGATGGTGAGTGTTAATTAATTTTAATATGTGAAGCAGATCTTTGTGGATTTCTAAATGTGTATATGCAAGAAAATCGGTTTTATACCTAAATGTAAAATTCTGAAATTTTTCGATATGCACTACCGTTTTGGCTTTAAGCTAACTTCTATAAGATGAAGAAGGTTAATTAACTTTAATATGTGAAGCTAATGATTTGAAGCCATTCGACATATATTGCCAAATGTGTACATGCAGGAAAATCGGTTTTACACCTAAATGTAAAATTCTGGATTTTATCCAAATGCATTGTCGTTTTGGATTTATGCCAACTTCTGTAAGATGGAGAAGGTTAGTTAACTTTAATATGTTAAGCTAATGATTTGAATGAACTGGATATGGTTTGCTAAATATTTAAATGCAGGAAAATCGGTTTTATACCTAAATGTAAAATTATGGATTTTTTTCTAAATGCACGCCCGTTATGGCTTTATGTCAACTTGAGTAAGATGATGAAGTTAACTAACTCTAATGTGTTAAACTAATGATTTGAGGCAACTTGATATGGATTTCTAAATGTGTACATGCAAGAAAATCGATTTTATACCTAAATGTAAAATTGTGGAATATTTCCAAATGCACTGCCGTTATGGTCTTGTGTCAACTTGAGTAAGATGATGAGGGCTTATTTACTTTAATATGTTAAGCTAATGATTTGAATCAACTCGATATGGTTTGCTAAATATTTAAATGCAGGAAAATCGGTTTTGTACCTAAATGTAAAATTGTGGAATATTTCCAAATGCACTGCCGTTATGGTCTTGTGTCAACTTGAGTAAGATGATGAGGGTTTATTAACTTTAATATGTTAAGCTAATGATTTGAAGCAACTTGGTATGGATTTCTAAATGTGTACATGCAAGAAAATCGGTTTATACCTAAATGTAAAATTATGGATTTTTTTCCAAATGCACTGCCGTTATGGTCTTATGTCAACTTTAGTGAGATGATGAGGGCTTATTAACTTTAATATGTTAAGCTAATGATTTGAATCAACTCGATATGGTTTGCTAAATATTTAAATGCAGGAAAATCGGTTTTATACTTAAATGTAAAATTTTGGAATTTTTCCAAATGCACTGCCGTTTTGGCCTTATGCCAACTTCTGTAAGAAGACGAAGGTTAATTAACTTTAATATGTAAAGTTAATGATTTGATTCAAATCGATATGGTTTGCTAAGATTTAAATGGAGGAAACTCGGTCTTATACCCAAATGTAAAATTATGGATTTTTTTTCCAAATGCACTGCCGTTATGGCTTTATGTCAACTTGAGTAAGATGATGAGGGTTAACTAACTCTGATGTGTTAAGCTAATGATTTGAGGCAACTTGATATGGATTTCTAAATGTGTACATGCAAGAAAATCGATTTTATACCTAAACATTAAATTCTGGAATTTTCCAAATGCACTGCCGTTTTGGTTTTATGCCAACTTCTGTAAGATGAAGAAGATTAATTAACTTTAATATGTTAAGCTAATGATTTGAAGCAACATGATATGGATTTCTAAATGTGTACCTGCAAGAAATTCGGTTTTATACCTAAATGTAAAATTATGGTTTTTTTCCAAATGCACTGCCGTTATGGTCTTATGTCAACTTTAGTGAGATGATGAGGGTTAATTAGCTTTAATATATAAAGCTAATGATTTGAAGCAAATTGATATGGATTTCTAAATGTGTACATGCAAGAAAATCGGTTTTATACCTAAATGTAAAATTGTGGAATTTTTCCAAATGCACTGCCATTTTGGCTTTATGCCAACTTCTGTAAAATGAAGAAGGTTAATTAACTTTAATATGTGAAGCTAATGATTTGGGTCAACTTGATATGGATTGCCAAATGTGTACATGCAAGAAAATCGGTTTTACACTTAAATGTAAAATTATGGTTTTTATCCAAATGCACTCTCGTTTTGGTTTTATGCCAACTTCTGTAAGATGAAGAAGGTTAGTTAACTTTAACATGATATGGATTTCTAAATGTGTACATGCAACAAAATCGGTTTTATACCTAAATGTAAAATTATGGATTTTTTTCCAAATGCACTGCCCTTATGGTCTTATGTCAACTTTAGTGAGATGATGAGGGTTAATTAGCTTTAATATGTGAAGCTAATGATTTAAAGCATTTCGTTTTGGATTTCTAAATGTGTATGCAAGAAAATCGGTTTTATACTTAATTGTAAATGTCTGGAATTTTCCAAATGCACTGCCGTTTTGGCTTTATGCCAACTTTTGTAAGAAGACGAAGGTTAATTAACTTTAATATGTAAAGTTAATGATTTGAATCAACTCGATATGGATCGCTTAATGTTTATATGCAGGAAAATCGGTTTCATACCTAAATGTAAAATTGTGGAAATTTCCAAATGCACTGTCGTTTTGGTTTTATGCCAACTTCTGTAAGAAAAGATTAATTAACCATAATATGTTATGCTAATGATTTGAGGCAAATTGATATGGATTTCTAAATATGTACATGCATGAAAATCGGTTTTATACTTAATTGTAAATGTCTGGAATTTTCCAAATGCACTGCCGTTTTGGCTTTATGCCAACTTCTGTAAGATTAAGAAGGTTATTTAACTTTAATATGTGTAGCAAATGATTTGAAGCCATTCGACATAGATTGCCAAATGTGTATATGCAAGAAAATCTGTTTTATACCTATACGAAAAAATTGTAGAATTTTTCCAAATGCACTGCCGTTGTGGCTTTATGCCAACTTCTGTAAAGTGACGAAAGTTAATTAACTTGAACATGTGACATTAATGATGTGAAACAACTCGGTATGGATTGCTAAATATTTAAATGCAGAAAAATCGGTTATATACCTAAATGTAAAATTCTGGAATTTTTCCAAATGTACTGCCGTTATGGCTTTATGCCATCTTCTGTAAGATGACGAGGTTTAAATAACTATAATGTGTTAAGCTAATGATTTGAAGGAACTTGATATGGATTTCTAAATGTGTACATTCAAGAAAATCGGTTTTATACCTAAATGTAAAATTATGGATTTTTTTCCAAATGCACTGTCGTTATGGTCTTATGTCAACTTTAGTGAGATGATGAGGGTTTATTAACTTTAATATGTTAAACTAATTATTTTTAAGCAACTTGATATGGATTCTTGAATGTGTACATGCAGGTAAATCGGTTATATACCTAAATGTTAAATTTTTCCAAATGCACTGCCGTTTTGGCTTTATGCCATCTTCAGTAAGATGGTGAGGGTTAATTAATTTTATTATGTGAAGCAGATCTTTGTAGATTTCTAAATGTGTATATGCAAGAAAATCGGTTATTTACCTAAATGTAAAATTCTGGAATTTTTCCAAATGTACTGCCATTATGGCCTTATGCCATCTTCTGTAAGATGACGAAGGTTAATTGACTTGAATATGTGACGTTAATGATTTGAATCAACTCGATATGGATTGCTAAATGTTTAAATGCAAAAAAGTCGGTTTTATACCTAAATGTAAAATTATGCAATTGTTTCCAAATGCACTGCCGCTATGGTCTTATTTCAACTTGAGTAAGATGATGAGGGTTAAATAACTATAATGTGTTAAACTAATGATTTGAAGCAACTTGATATGGATTTCTAAATGTGTACATTCAAGAAAATCGGTTTTATACCTAAATGTAAAATTATGGATTTTTTTCCAAATGCACTGCCGTTATGGTCTTATGTCAACTTTAGTGAGATGATGAGGGTTTATTAAATTTAATATGTTAAGCTAATGATTTTAAGCAACTTGATATGGATTTCTGAATGTGTACATGCAGGAAAATCGGTTATGTACCTAAATGTTAATTTTTTCCAAATGCACTGCCGTTTTGGCCTTATGCCATCTTCAGTAAGATGGTGAGGATTAATTAATGTTAATATGTGAAGCTTATCTTTGTGGATTTCTAAATGTGTATAAGCAAGAAAATCGATTATATACCTAAATGTGAAATTCTGAAATTTTTCGATATGCACTACCGTTTTGGCTTTAAGCTAACTTCTGTAAGATGAAGAAGGTTAATTAACTTTAATATGTGAAGCTAATGATTTGAAGCCATTCGATATATATTGCCAAATGTGTACATGCAAGAAAATCGGTTTTACACCTAAATGTAAAATTATGGATTTTATCAGAATGCACTGTCGTTTTAGATTTATGCCAACTTCTGTAAGATGAAGAAGGTTAGCTAAATTTAATATGTTAAGCTAATGATTTGAATCAACTCGATATGGTTTGCTAAATATTTAAATGCAGGAAAATCGGTTTTATACCTAAATGTAAAATTATGGATTTTTTTCCAAATGCACGCCCGTTATGGCTTTATGTCAACTTGAGTAAGATGATGAGGGTTAACTAACTCTAATTTATTAAGCTATTTATTTGAAGCAACTTGATATGGATTTCTAAATGTGTACATGCAAGAAAACCGATTTTATACCTAGACTTAAAATTCTGGAATTTTCCAAATGCACTGCCGTTTTGGCTTTATGCCATCTTCAGTAAGATGGTGAGGGTTAATTAATGTTAATATGTGAAGCAGATCTTTGTGGATTTCTAAATGTGTATATGCAAGAAAATCGATTATATACCTAAATGTGAAATTCTGAAATTTTTCGATATGCACTACCGTTTTGGCTTTAAGCTAACTTCTGTAAGATGAAGAAGGTTAATTAACTTTAATATGTGAAGCTAATGATTTGAAGCCATTCGATATATATTGCCAAATGTGTACATGCAAGAAAATCGGTTTTACACCTAAATGTAAAATTATGGATTTTATCAGAATGCACTGTCGTTTTAGATTTATGCCAACTTCTGTAAGATGAAGAAGGTTTGTTAACTTTAATATGTTAAGCTAATTATTTGAACCAACTCGATATGGTTTGCTAAATATTTAAATGCAGGAAAATCGGTTTTATACCTAAATGTATAATTATGGATTTTTTTCCAAATACACACCCGTTATGGCTTTATGTCAACTTGAGTAAGATGATGAGGGTTAACTAACTCTAATGTATTAAGCTAAATATTTGAGGCAACTTGATATGGATTTCTAAATGTGTACATGCAAGAAAATCGATTTTATTCCTAAACTTAAAATTCTGGAATTTTCCAAATGCACTGCCGTTTTGGCTTTAAGCTAATTTCTGTAAGATGAAGAACGTTAATTAACTTTAATATGTGAAGCTAATGATTTGAAGCCATTCGTCATATATTGCCGAATGTGTATATGCAAGAAAATCGATTTTATACCTTTATAATTAATTCTGGAATTTTCCAAATGCACTGCCGTTTTGGCGTTAAGCTAACTTCTGTAAGATGAAGAAGGTTAATTAACTTTTATACGTGAAGCTAATGATTTGAAGCCATTCGACATGTATTGCCGAATGTGTATATGCAAGAAAATCGGTTTTATACCTAAATGTAAAATTGTGGAATTTTTCCAAATGCACTGCTGTTTTGGCTTTATGCGCACTTTTGTAAGATGGCGAAGGTTAATTAACTTTAATATGTGAAGCTAATGATTTGAGGCCATTCGACATATATTGCCAAATGTGTACATGCAAGAAAATCGGTTTTATACCTAAATGTAAAATTATGGATTTATTCCAAATGCATTGTCGTTTTGGCTTTATGCCAACTTCTGTAAGATGAAGAAGGTTAGCTAAATTTAATATGTTAAGCTAATATTTGAAGAAACATGGAATGTATTTCTAAATGTGTACATACAAGAAACTCGGTTTTATACCTAAATGTAAATGTCTGGAATTTTCCAATTGCACTACCGTTTTGGCTTTATGCCAACTTCTGCAAGATGACGAAGATTAATTAACTTTAATATGTGAAGCTAATGATTTGAAGCCATTCGACATACATATATTGCCAAATGTGTACATGCAAGAAAATCGGTTTTATACTTAAATGTAAAATTATGGATTTTTTCCAAATGCATTGTCGTTTTGGCTTTATACCAACTTCAGTAAGATGAAGAAGGTTAGTTAACTTTAATATGTTAAGCTAATATTTGAAGCAACATGGTATGGATTTCTAAATGCTTAAATGCAGGAAAATCGGTTTTATATCTAATTGTAAAATTGTGGAATTTTTCCAAATGCACTGCCATTTTGGCTTTATGCTAACTTCTGTAAGATGACGAATTTTAATTAACTTTAATATGTTAAGCTAATGATTTGAATCAACTCGATATGGATCGCTAAATGTTTAAATGCAAAAAAGTCGGTTTTATACCTAAATGTAAAATTATGGTTTTTTTTCCAAATGCACTGCCGTTATGGTCTTATGTCAACTTTAGTGAGATGATGAGGGTTTATTAACTTTAATATGTTAAGCTAATGATTTTAAGCAACTTGATATGGATTTCTAAGTGTGTACATGCAGGAAAATCGGTCTTATACCTAAATGTAAAATTATGGATTTTTTTCCAAATGCACTGCTGTTATGGTCTTATGTCAACTTTAGTGAGGTAATGAGGGTTTGTTAACTTTAATATGTTAAGCTATTGATTTTAAGCAACTTGATATGGATTTCTGAATGTGTACATGCAGGAAAATCGGTTATATACCTAAATGTTAAATTTTTCCAAATGCACTGCCGTTTTGGCTTTATGTCATCTTCAGTAAGATGGTGAGTGTTAATTAATTTTAATATGTGAAGCAGATCTTTGTGGATTTCTGAATGTGTATACGCAAGAAAATCGGTTTTATACCTAAATGTAAAATTATGAAATTTTTCGATATGCACTACCGTTTTGGCTTTAAGCTAACTTCTGTTAGATAAAGAAGGTTAATTAACTTTAATATTTGAAGCTAATGATTTGAAGCCATTCGACATATATTGCCAAATGTGTACATGCAAAAAAATCGGTTTAACACCTAAATGTATAATTATGGATTTTATCCAAATGCATTGTCGTTTTGGATTTATGCCAACATCTGTGAGATGAAGAAGGTTAGTTAACTTTAATATGTTAAGCTAATGATTTGAATGAACTGGATATGGTTTGCTAAATATTTAAATGCAGGAAAATCGGTTTTATACCTAAATGTAAAATTATGGATTTTTTTTAAATGCACGCCCGTTATAACTTTATGTCAACTTGAGTAAGATGATGAGGGTTAACTAACTCTAATGTGTTGAACTAATGATTTGAGGCAACATGATATGGATTTCTAAATGTGTACATGCAAGAAAATCGGTTTTATACCTAAATGTAAAATTATGGATTTTTTTCCAAATGCACTGCCGTTATGGTCTTATGTCAACTTTAGTGAGATGATGAGGGTTAATTAGCTTTAATATGTGAAGCTAATGATTTGAATCAACTCGATATGGATTGCTAAATGTGTACATGCAAGAAAATCGGTTTTATACCTAAATGTAAAATTATGGATTTTTTTCCAAATGCACTGTCGTTATGGTCTTATGTCAACTTTAGTGAGATGATGAGGGTTTATTGACTTTAATATGTTAAGCTAATTATTTTTAAGCAACTTTATATGGATTTCTGAATGTGTACATGCAGGTAAATCGGTTATATACCTAAATGTTAAATTTTTCCAAATGCACTGCCGTTTTGGCTTTATGTCATCTTCAGTAAGATGGTGAGTGTTAATTAATTTTAATATGTGAAGCAGATCTTTGTGGATTCCTAAATGTGTACATGCAAGAAAATCGATTTTATACCTAAACATAAATTTCTGGAATTTTCCAAATGCACTGCCGTCTTGGCTTTAAGCTAACTTCTGTAAGATGATGAAGGTTAATTAACTTTAATATGTGAAGCTAATGATTTGAAGCCATTCGACATATATTGCCGTATGTGTATATGCAAGAAAATCGGTTTTATATCTAAATGTAAAATTGTGGAATTTTTCCAAATGCACTGCTGTTTTGGCTTTATGCGCACTTTTCTAAGATGGCGAAGGTTAATTAACTTTAATATGTGAAGCTAATGATTTGAGGCCATTCGACATATATTGCCAAATGTGTACATGCAAGAAAATCGGTTTTACACGTAAATGTAAAATTATGGATTTTATCCAAATGCACTGTCATTTTGGATTTATGCCAACTTCTGTAAGATGAAGAAGGTTAGTTAACTTTAATATGTTAAGCTAATGATTTGAATCGACTTGATATGGATTGCTAAATAATTAAATGCAGGAAAATCGGTTTTATACCTAAATGTAAAATTCTGGAATTTTTCCAAATGCACTGCCATTTTGGCTTTATGCCAACTTCTGTGAAATGACGAAGGTTAATTAACTTTAATATGTGAAGCTAATGATTTGAGTCAACTCGATAAGGATTGCCAAATGTGTACATGCAAGAAAATCGGTTTTACACCTAAATGTAAAATTCTGGAATTTTTCCAAATGCGCTGTCGTTTTGGTTTTATGCCAACTTCTGTAAGATGAAGACGATTAATTAACTTTAATATGTTAAGCTTATGATTTGAAGCAACATGATAAGGATTTCTAAATGTGTACCTGCAAGAAATTCGGTTTTATACCTAAATGTAAAATTATGGTTTTTTTTCCAAATGCACTGCCGTTATGGTCTTATGTCAACTTTAGGGAGATGATGAGGGTTAATTAGCTTTAATATATAAAGCTAATGATTTGAAGCAAATTGATATGGATTTCTAAATGTGTACATGCAAGAAAATCGGTTTTATACCTAAATGTAAAATTGTGGAATTTTTCCGAATGCACTGCCATTTTGGCTTTATGCCAACTTCTGTAAAATGACGAAGGTTAATTAACTTTAATATGTAAAGCTAATGATTTGAGTCAACTTGATATGGATTGCCAATGTGTACATGCAAGAAAATCGGTTTTACACCTAAATGTAAAATTATGGTTTTTATCCAAATGCACTGTCGTTTTGGATTTATGCCAACTTCTGTAAGATGAAGAAGGTTAGTTAACTTTAATGTGTTAAGCTACTGATTTGAAGCAACATGATATGGATTTCTAAATGTGTACATGCAACAAAATCGGTTTATACCTAAATGTAAAATTATGGATTTTTTTCCAAATGCACTGCCCTTATGGTCTTATGTCAACTTTAGTGAGATGATGAGGGTTAATTAGCTTTAATATGTGAAGCTAATGATTTAAAGCATTTCGTTGTGGATTTCTAAATGTGTATGCAAGAAAATCGGTTTTATACCCAAATGTGAAATTCCGAAATTTTTCGAAATGCACTGCCGTTTTGGCTTTATGCCAACTTTTGTAAGAAGACGAAGGTTAATTAACTTTAATATGTAAAGTTAATGATTTGAATAACCTCGATATAGATCGCTTAATGTTTAAATGCAGGAAAATCGGTTTTACACCTAAATGTAAAATTGTGGAATTTTCCAAATGCACTGTCGTTTTGGTTTTATGCCAACTTCTGTAAGATGAAGAAGATTAATTAACCTTAATATGTTATGCTAATGATTTGAGGCAAATTGATATGGATTTCTAAATATGTACATGTATGAAAATCGGTTTTATACTTAATTGTAAATGTCTGGAATTTTCCAAATGCACTGCCGTTTTGGCTTTATGCCAACTTCTGTAAGATTAAGAAGGTTATTTAACTTTAATATGTGAAGCAAATGATTTGAAGCCATTCGACATAGATTGCCAAATGTGTATATGCAAGAAAATCGGTTTTATACCTATACGAAAAAATTGTGGAATTTTTCCAAATGCACTGCCGTTTTGGTTTTATGCGCACTTTTCTAAGATGGCGAAGGTTAATTAACTTTAATATGTGAAGCTAATGGTTTGAGGCCATTCGACATATATTGCCAAATGTGTACACGCAAGAAAATCGGTTTTACACGTAAATGTAAAATTATGGATTTTATCCAAATGCACTGTCATTTTGGATTTATGCCAACTTCTGTAAGATGAAGAAGGTTAGTTAACTTTAATATGTTAAGCTAATGATTTGAATCGACTTGATATGGATTGCTAAATAATTAAATGCAGGAAAATCGGTTTTATACCTAAATGTAAAATTCTGGAATTTTTCCAAATGCACTGCCATTTTGGCTTTATG
The DNA here is from genome assembly GCF_016617805.1 of Bactrocera tryoni. Taxonomy (NCBI): domain Eukaryota; kingdom Metazoa; phylum Arthropoda; class Insecta; order Diptera; family Tephritidae; genus Bactrocera; species Bactrocera tryoni. The sequence goes on from NW_024394987.1 coordinate 20,252, forward strand.
CCAACTTCTGTGAAATGACGAAGGTTAATTAACTTTAATATGTGAAGCTAATGATTTGAGTCAACTCGATAAGGATTGCCAAATGTGTACATGCAAGAAAATCGGTTTTACACCTAAATGTAAAATTCTGGAATTTTTCCAAATGCGCTGTCGTTTTGGTTTTATGCCAACTTCTGTAAGATGGAGAAGATTAATTAACTTTAATATGTTAAGCTAATGATTTGAAGCAACATGATATGGATTTCTAAATGTGTACCTGCAAGAAATTCGGTTTTATACCTAAATGTAAAATTATGGTTTTTTTTCCAAATGCACTGCCGTTATGGTCTTATGTCAACTTTAGGGAGATGATGAGGGTTAATTAGCTTTAATATATAAAGCTAATGATTTGAAGCAAATTGATATGGATTCCTAAATGTGTACATGCAAGAAAATCGGTTTTATATCTAAATGTAAAATTGTGGAATTTTTCCAAATGCACTGCCATTTTGGCTTTATGGCAACTTCTGTAAAATGACGAAGGTTAATTAACTTTAATATGTGAAGCTAATGATTTGAGTCAACTTGATATGGATTGCCAAATGTGTATATGCAAGAAAATCGGTTTTACACCTAAATGTAAAATTATGGTTTTTATCCAAATGCACTGTCGTTTTGGATTTATGCCAACTTCTGTAAGATGAAGAAGGTTAGTTAACTTTAATGTGTTAAGCTAATGATTTGAAGCAACATGATATGGATTTCTAAATGTGTACATGCAACAAAATCGGTTTTATACATAAATGTAAAATTATGCATTTTTTTCCAAATGCACTGCCGTTATGGTCTTATGTCAACTTTAGTGAGATGATGAGGGTTAATTAGCTTTAATATATAAAGCTAATGATTTGAAGCAAATTGATATGGACTTCTAAATGTGTACATGCAAGAAAACCGGTTTTGTACCTAAATGTAAAATTGTGGAATTTTTCCAAATGCACTGCCATTTTGGCTTTATGCCAACTTCTGTAAAATGACGAAGGTTAATTAACTTTAATATGTAAAGCTAATGATTTGAGTCAACTTGATATGGATTGCCAAATGTGCACATGTAAGAAAATCGGTTTTACACCTAAATGTAAAATTATGGTTTTTATTCAAATGCACTGTCGTTTTGGATTTATGCCAACTTCTGTAAGATGAAGAAGGTTAGTTAACTTTAATATGTTAAGCTAATGATTTGAATCAACTCGATATGGTTTGCTAAATATTTAAATGCAGGAAAATCGAATTTATACTTAAGTGTAAAATTATGGATTTTTTTCCAAATGCAC
>NW_024394988.1:0-3224 GCF_016617805.1 Bactrocera tryoni
TATGGCTTTATGTCAACTACAGCAAGATGAAGAAGGTTAATTAACTTAAATATTTGATGTTAATGATTTGAAGCAACTCAATATCGACTGCTTAATGTATATATACAAGAAAATCGACTTTATACCTAAATATAAGATTGTCGAATTCTTCCAAATGCACTGCCGTTATGGCTTTTTGTCAACCTCAGCAAGATGAAGAAGGTTAATTAACTTAGATATCTGATGTTAATGATTTGAAGCAACTCAATGTCGACTTCTAAGCGTGTATATACAAGAAAATCGACTTTATACTTAAATATAAGATTGTCGAGTTCTTCCAAATGCACCGCCGTTATGGCTTTACGTCAACTTCAGCAAGATAAAGAAGGTTAACTAACTTAAATATTTGATGTTAATGACTTCAAGCAACTCAATATCGACTGCTAAATGTGTATATACAAGAAAATCGTCTTTATACCTGAATAAAAGATTGCCGAATTCTTGCAAATACCCTGCCGTTATGGCTTTATGTTTACTTCAGCAAGATGAAGAGGGTTAACTAACTTAAATATTTGATGTTAATGATATGAAGTAACTAAATATCGACTGCTAAATGTATATATACAAGAAAATCGACTTTATACCTGAATATGTAGGATTGTTGAATTCTTCCAAATGCATCGCCGTTATGGCTTTACGTTAACTTCATCAAGATGAAGAAGGTTAATTTACTTAAATATGTTAAACTAATGATTTAAAGCAACTCAATATCGACTGCTTAATGTGTATATACAAGTGTGTGTATACAAGAAAATCGACTTTATACCAGAACATAAGATTGTCGAATTCTTCCAAATACACTGCCGTTATGGCTTTATGTCAACTTCGGTAAGATTTATATGGTTAATTAACTTAAATATTTGATGATAATGATTTGAAGGAACTCAATACCGACTGCCTTATGTGTATATAAAAGAAAAACGACTTTATACCTGAATATAAGATTGTCGGATTCGTGCAAATGCACTGCCGTTATGGCTTTATGTTAACTTCGGTAAGTTGAAGAAGGCTAATTAACTTAAATATGTTAAACTAATGATACTTCAGCAGGATTAAGAAGGTTAACTAACTTAAATATTTGATGTTAATGATTTGAAGCAACTCAATATCGACTGCTAAATGTGTATGTACAAAAAATCGACTTTATACCTGAATATAAGATTGTCGAATTCTTCCAAATGCACCGCCGTTAAGTCTTTACGTCAACTTCATCAAGATAAAGAAGGTTAATTTACTTAAATATGTTAAACTAATGATTTAAAGCAACTCAATATCGACTGCTTAATGTGTATATACAAGAAAATCGACTTTATACCTAAATATAAGATTGTCGATTTTTTCCAAATGCACTGCCGTTATGGCTTTATGTCAACTTCAGCAGGATTAAGAAGGTTAACTAACTTAAATATGTGATGTTAATGATTTGAAGCAACTCAATGTCGACTGCTAAGCGTGTATATACAAGGAAATCGAATTTATACTTAAATATAAGATTGTCGGATTCTTCCAAATGCACTGCTAAAGATAATTAACTTAAATGTGTGCAGCTTATGATTTAAGGCAACTCAATATCGACTGCTAAATGTGTATATACAAGAAAAATGACTTTATACCTGAATATAAGATTTTCGAATTCTTCCAAATGCACTATCGTTATGGCTTTATGTCAACTTCGATAAGATGAAGAAGATTAATTGACTTAAATATGTTAAACTAATGATTTAAAGCAACTCAATATCGACTGCTAAATGTGTACATACAAGATAATCGATTTTATACCTGAATATAAGATTGTCGAATTCTTCCAAGTGCACTGCCGTTATGGCTTCATGTCAACTTCGGTAAGATGAAGAAGGTTTTATATTTTAAATGTTTTATGTTAATGATTTAAGGCAACTCAGTATCGCCTGCTTAATATGTAGACACGCGAAAATCATCTTTATACCTGAATATAAGATTGTCGAATTCTTCCAAATGCACTGCTGTTATAGCTTTATGTCAACTTCAGCAAGATGAAGAAAGTTATTTAACTTAAATATTTGATTCTTATGATTTGAGGCAACTCAATATCGAAAGCTAAGTGTGTATATACAAGAAAATCGACTTTATACATGAATATAAGATTGTCGAATTCTTCCAAATGCATTACCGTTATGGCTTTATGTTAACTTCAGCAAGATGAGGAAGGTTTATTAACTTAAATTTTTGATGTTTATGATTTCAAGCAACCCAATATCGACTGCTAAATGTGTATATACAAGAAAATCGACTTTATACCTGAATATAAGATTGTCGAATTCTTCCAAATGCACCGCCGTTATGGCTTTACGTCAACTTCATCAAGATGAAGAAAGTTAATTGACTTAAATATGTTAAACTAATGTTTTAAAGCAACTCAATATGGACTGCTAAATGTGTATATACAAGAAAATCGATTTTATACCTCAATATAAGATTGTCGAGATTTTCCAAATGCACTGCCGTTATGGCTTTATGTCAACTTCGGTAAGATGAAGGATGCTAATTAACTTAAATATTTTATGCTAATGATTAAAAGCAACTCAATATTGACTGCACAATGTGTATACCCAAGAAAATCGAATTTAAACCTGAGTATAAGATTATACAATTCTTCCAAAAGCACTGCCGTTAAGGCTTTATGTCAACTTCGGTAAGATGAAGGAAGCTAATTAACTTAAATATTTGATGCTAATGATTTGAAGCAACTCAGTATCGACTGCTAAGTGTGTATATACACGAAAATCGACATTACGCTTGAACATTAGATTGTCGGATTCTTCCAAATGCACTGCCGTTATGGCTTTATGTGAACCTCGGTAAGATGAAGAAAGTTAATTAACTTAAATGTTTGATATTAATGATTTGAAGCAACTTAATACCGACCGCTAAAGGTGTATGTACAAGAAAACCGACTTTATAACTGAACATAGGATTGTCGAGTTTTTCCGAATGCACCGCCGTTATGGCTTTACGTCAACTTCATCAAGATGAAGAAGGTTAGCTAACTTAAATATTTAATGTTAATGATTTGACGCAACTCAATATCGACTGCTAAATGTGTGTATACAAGAAAATCGACTTTATACCTGAATATAAGATTGTCGAATTCTTTTAAATGCACTCCCGTTATGGCTTTATGTCAACTTCGGTAATATGAAGGAAGC
>NW_024394989.1:0-6957 GCF_016617805.1 Bactrocera tryoni
AAAGCCATAGCGGCAGTGCATTTGGAAAAATTCCACAATATTACATTTAGGAATAAAACCGATTTCCTTGCATATACAAATTTAGAAATCCATATAGAGTTTTCTCAAATCATTAACTTCACATATTTAAGTTAATTAACTTTCTTAATCTTACTAAAGTTGACATTAAACCATAACGGTAGTGTATGTGGAAAAATTTCATAATTTTACATTTAGGTATAAATCCGATTTCCTTGCATATACACATTTCGAAATCCATAGCAAGTTGCTTCAAATCTTTAACTTTACATAATGAAGTTATTTAATTTCTTCATCTTACTAAAGTTGGCATAAAGCCATAACGGCAGTGCATTTGGAAAAATTCCACAATTTTATATTTAGGAATAAAACCGAGTTTCTTGCTTATACACATTTAGAAATCCATATCAAGTTGCTTCAAATCACTAACTGTACATAATGAAGTTATTTAATTTCTTCATCTTACTAAAGTCGACATAAAGCCATAACGGCAGTGCATTTGGAAAAATTCCACAATTTTACATTAAGGAATAAAACCGCTTTTCTTGCTTATACATACACATTTAGAAATTCATATCAAGTTGCTTCAAATCATTAACTTTACATATTAACGTTAACTAACTTTCTTCTTCTTACTTAAGTTGACATAAGGCCATAACGGCAGTGCATTTTGAAAAATTCCACAATTTTACATTTGGGTATAAAATCGATTTTATTGTATATAAACATTTAGAAATCTATATCAAGGTGCTTCAAATCATTAACTTTACATATTAAAGTTAATTAACTTTCTTCATCTTACTAAAGTTGACACAAAGCCATATCGGCAATGCATTTGGGAAAATTCAACAATTTCACATTTAGGTATAAGACCGATTTCCTTGCATATACACATTTAGAAACACATATCAAGTTCCTTCAAATCATTAACTTTACATATTAAAGTTAATTATCTCTCTTCATCTTACTAAAGTTGATATAAAACCATAACGGCAGTGTATTTGGAGAAATTCCATAATTTTACATTTATGTATAAAACCGATTTCCTTGCATGTAACATTTAGAAATCCATAACGATTTTCCTCAAAACTTCACATATTCCACAATTTTACATTTAGGTATAAAGCCGATTTTCTTGCGTATACACATTTCGAAATCCACATCGAGTGCCCTCAAATCATTAACTTTACATATTAAAGTTAATTGGCTTTCTTCTTTTCACTGGAGTTGACATAAAGCCAATACAGCAGTGCATTTGGAAAAATACCATAATTTTACATTTAGGTATAAAATCGATTTTCTTGTATATACTCATTTAGAAATCCATAGCAAGGTGCTTCAAATCATTAAATTTACATATTAAAGTTAATTAACTTTCTTCATCTTACTAAAGTTGACACAAAGCCATATCGGCAGTGCATTTGGGAAAATTCAACAACTTCACATTTAGGTATAAGACCGATTTCCTTGCATATACACATTTAGCAACACATATCAAGTTCCTTCAAATCATTAACTTTACATATTAAAGTTAATTATCTCTCTTCATCTTACTAAAGTTGATATAAAACCATAACGGCAGTGTATTTGGAGAAATTCCATAATTTTACATTTAGGTATAAAATCAATTTTCTTGTATATACTCATTTAGAAATCCATAGCAAGGTGCTTCAAATCATTAAATTTACATATTAAAGTTAATTACCTTTCTTCATCTTACTAAAGTTGACATAAAACCATAACGGCAGTGTATTTGGAAAAAGTTCATAATTTTACATTTAGGTATAAAACCGATTTATTTGCATATACACACTTCGAAATCCATAGCAAGTTGCTTCAAATCATTAACTTTACAGAATGAAGTTTTTTAATTTCTCTATCTTACTAAGGTTGACATAAAGCCATAACGGCAGTGCATTTGGAAAAATTCTACAATTTTACATTTAGGTATAAAACCGATTTCCTTGCATATACACATTTCGAAATCCATAGCAAGTTGCTTCAATTATTAGCTTTACATAATGAATTTATTTAATAAATTCATCTTACTAAAGTTGACATAAGGCCATAACGGCAGTGCATTTGGAAAAATTCCTTAATTTTACATTTAGGAATAAAACCGCTCTTCTTGCTTATACACATTTAGACATCCATATCAAGTTGCTTCAAATCATTAGTTTTACATATTAAAGTTAATTAGCTTTCTTCCTTTTACTGGAATTGACATAAAGCCATAACAGCAGTGCATTTGGAAAAATACCATAATTTTACATTTAGGTATAAACCGATTTCCTTGCATATACACATTTCGAAATCCATAGCAAGTTGCTTCAAATCATTAGCTTTACATAATGAAGTTATTTAATTTCTTCATCTTACTAAAGTTGACATAAATCCATAACGGCAGTGCATTTGGAAAAAATGCCATAATTTTACATTTAGGTATAAAACCGATTTCGTTGCATATACGCATTTCGAAATCCATAGCAAGTTGCTTCAAATCATTAAGTTTACATAATGAAGTTATTTAATTTCTTCATCATACTAAACTCTACATAAATCCATAACGGCAGTGCATATGGAAAAATTCCACAATTTTACATTTAGGAATAAAACCGCTTTTCTTGCTTATACACATTAAGATATCCATATCAATTTCCTTCAAATCATTAACTTTACATATTAAAGTAAATTAGCTTTTTTCTTTTTACTGGAGTTGACATAAAGCCATAACAGCAGTGCATTTGGAAAAATGAGGAATAAAACCGCTTTTCTTGCTTATACACATTAAGACATCCATATCAAGTTCCTTCAAATCATTAACTTTACATATTAAAGTTAATTAGCTTTCTTCTTTTTACTGGAGTTGACATAAAGCCATAACAGCAGTGCATTTGGAAGAATTCGACAATCTTATGTTCAGCTATAATGTCGATTTTCTTGTATATACATATTTAGCAATCGATATTGAGTTGCTTCAAATCATTACTATAACATAATGAAGTTAATTAACTTTCTTCTTTTTACTGAAGTTGACATAACGCCATAACGGCAGTGCATTTGGAAGAGTTCGACAATCTTATGTTCAGCTATAATGTCGATTTTCTTGTATATACATATTTAGCAATCGATATTGAGTTGCTTCAAATCATTACTATAACATATTAAAGTTAATTAACTTTCTTCTTTTTACTGAAGTTGACATAACGCCATAACGGCAGTGCATTTGGAAGAGTTCGATAAACTTATGTTTACCTACAATGTCGATTTTCTTGTATATACATATTTAGCAATCGATATTGAGTTGCTTCAAATTATTACTATAACATATTAAAGTTAATTAACTTTCTTCGTCTTACTAAAGTTGACATAAAACCATAACGGCAGTGCATTTGGAAAAATTCCACAATATTACATTTAGGAATAAAACCGATTTCCTTGCATATACACATTTAGAAGTCCATATCGAGTTTCTTCAAATCATTAACTTCACATATTTAAGCTAATTAACTTTCTTAATCTTACTAAAGTTGACATTAAACCATAACGGTAGTGTATGTGGAAAAATTTCATAATTTTACATTTAGGTATAAAACCGATTTCCTTGTATATGCACAATTCGAAATCCATAGCGAGTTGCTTCAAATCCTTAACTTTACATAATGAAGTTATTTAATTTCTTCATTTTACTAAAGTTGACAAAAAGCCATAACGGCAGTTCATTTGGAAAAATTTCACAATGTTACATTTAGGTATAAGAGCGATTTCCTTGCATATACAATTTAGAAACACATATCCAGTTGCTTCAAATCATTAAATTTACATATTAAAGTTAATTAACTTTCTTCTTTTTACTGGAGTTGACATAAAGCCATAGCGGCAGTGCATTTGGAAAAATTCCACAATATTACATTTAGGAATAAAACCTATTTTCTTGCATATACAAATTTAGAAATCCATATAGAGTTTCCTCAAATCATTAACTTCACATATTTAAGTTAATTAACTTTCTTAATCTTACTAAAGTTGACATTAAACCATAACGGTAGTGTATGTGGAAAAATTTCATAATTTTACATTTAGGTATAAATCCGATTCCCTTGCATATACACATTTCGAAATCCATAGCAAGTTGCTTCAAATCATTAACTTTACATAATGAAGTTATTTAATTTCTTCATCTTACTGAAGTTGGCATAAAGCCATAACGGCAGTGCATTTGGATAAATTCCACAATTTTATATTTAGGAATAAAACCGAGTTTCTTGCTTATACACATTTAGAAATCCATATCAAGTTGCTTCAAATCACTAACTGTACATAATGAAGTTATTTAATTTCTTCATCTTACTAAAGTCGACATAAAGCCATAACGGCAGTGCATTTGGAAAAATTCCACAATTTTACATTAAGGAATAAAACCGCTTTTCTTGCTTATACATACACATTTAGAAATCCATATCAAGTTGCTTCAAATCATTAACTTTACATATTAACGTTAACTAACTTTCTTCTTCTTACTTAAGTTGACATAAGGCCACAACGGCAGTGCATTTTGAAAAATTCCACAATTTTACATTTAGGTATAAAATCGATTTTATTGTATATAAACATTTAGAAATCTATATCAAGGTGCTTCAAATCATTGACTTTACATATTAAAGTTAATTAACTTTCTTCATCTTACTAAAGTTGACACAAAGCCATATCGGCAGTGCATTTGGGAAAATTCAACAATTTCACATTTAGGTATAAGACCGATTTCCTTGCATATACACATTTAGAAACACATATCAAGTTCCTTCAAATCATTAACTTTACATATTAAAGTTAATTATCTCTCTTCATCTTACTAAAGTTGATATAAAACCATAACGGCAGTGTATTTGGAGAAATTCCATAATTTTACATTTATGTATAAAACCGATTTCCTTGCATGTAACATTTAGAAATCCATAACGATTTTCCTCAAATCTTCCCATATTCCACAATTTTACATTTAGGTATAAAGCCGATTTTCTTGCGTATACACATTTCGAAATCCACATCGAGTGCCCTCAAATCATTAACTTTACATATTAAAGTTAATTGGCTTTTTTCTTTTTACTGGAGTTGACATAAAGCCAATACAGCAGTGCATTTGGAAAAATACCATAATTTTACATTTAGGTATAAAATCGATTTTCTTGTATATACTCATTTAGAAATCCATAGCAAGGTGCTTCAAATCATTAAATTTACATATTAAAGTTAATTAACTTTCTTCATCTTACTAAAGTTGACACAAAGCCATATCGGCAGTGCATTTGGGAAAATTCAACAACTTCACATTTAGGTATAAGACCGATTTCCTTGCATATACACATTTAGAAACACATATCAAGTTCCTTCAAATCATTAACTTTACATATTAAAGTTAATTATCTCTCTTCATCTTACTAAAGTTGATATAAAACCATAACGGCAGTGTATTTGGAGAAATTCCATAATTTTACATTTACATATGTATAAAACCGATTTCCTTGCATGTAACATTTAGAAATCCATAACGATTTTCCTCAAATCTTCACATATTCCACAATTTTACATTTAGGTATAAAGCCGATTTTCTTGCGTATACACATTTTTAAATCCATATCGAATGCCCTCAAATCATTAACTTTACATATTAAAGTTAATTAGCTTTCTTCTTTTTACTGGAGTTGACATAAAGCCATAACAGCAGTGCATTTGGAAAAATACCATAATTTTACATTTAGGTATAAAATCAATTTTCTTGTATATACTCATTTAGAAATCCATAGCAAGGTGCTTCAAATCATTAAATTTATATATTAAAGTTAATTAGCTTTCTTCATCTTACTAAAGTTGACATAAGACCATAACGGTAGTGTATGTGGAAAAATTTCATAATTTTACATTTACATAGGTACCGATTTCCTTGAATATACACATTTCGAAATCCATAGCAAGTTGCTTTAAATCATTAACTTTACATAATGAAGTTATTTAATTTCCTCATCTTACTAAGATTCACATAAAGCCATAACGGCAGTGCAGTTCAAAAAATTCTACAATTTTACATTTAGGTATAAAACCGATTTTCTTGCATATACACATTTAGAAATCCATATCGAGATTCCTCAAAACATTAACTTCATTAACAGTTAGGTATAAAATCGATTTGCTTGCATATACACATTTCGAAATCCATATCAAGTTGCTTCAAATCATTAACTTTACGTATTAAAGTTAATTGGCTTTCTTCTTTTTACTGGAGTTGACATAAAGCCAATACAGCAGTGCATTTGGAAAAATACCATAATTTTACATTTAGGTATAAAACCGATTTTCTTGCGTATACACATTTTGAAATCCACATCGAGTGCCCTCAAATCATTAACTTTACATATAAAAGTTAATTAGCTTTCCTCACCTTACTGAAGTTGACATAAAACCAAAACGGCAGTGTATTTGGAAAAATTTCATAATTTTACATTTAGGTATAAAATCGATTTGCTTGCATATACACATTTCGAAATCCATATCAAGTTGCTTCAAATCATTAACTTTACTTATTAAAGTTAATTGGCTTTCTTCTTTTTACTGGAGTTGACATAAAGCCAATACAGCAGTGCATTTGGAAAAACACCATAATTTTACATTTATGTATAAAACCGATTTTCTTGCATATACACATTTTGAAATCCATATCGAGTTTCCTCAAATCATTAGCTTCACATATTAAAGTTAATTAGCTTTCTTCTTTTTACTGAAGTTGACATAAAAAAACAGTGCTTTTGGAAAAATACCATAATTTTACATTTAGGTATAAAACCGATTGCCTTGCATATACACATTTAGAAATCCACAGCAAGTTGCTTCAAATCATAAACTTTACATATTAAAGTTAGTTAACTTTCTTCAACTTACTAAAGT
>NW_024394990.1:0-3642 GCF_016617805.1 Bactrocera tryoni
TTAAACTATTAATTTAACATATTTAAGTTTATTAACTTTCTTCATTTTACTGAAGTTGACATAAAGCCATACCGGCAGCGCATTTGGAAGAATACGACATTCTTATGTTCAGGTATAAAGTCGATTTTCTTGTATATACACATTTAGGAGTCGATATTGAATTGCCTTAAATCATTAATTTTACATATTTTAGTTAATTAATTTTCTTCATTTTACTGAAGTTGACAATCTTATATTCAGGTATAAAGTCGATATTGAATTGCCTTAAATCATTACGTTAACATATTTAAAAAAATTAACCTTCTTCATTTTACTAAAGTTGACATAAAGCCATAACGGCAGTGCATTTGGAAGAATTCGACAATTTTATATTCAGGTATAAAGTCGATTTTCTTGTATAGTATACACACGTTTAGCAGTCGATATTGAATTGGCTGAAATCATTAATTTAACATATTTAATTAAACTAACTTTTTTCATTTTACTGAAGTTGACATAAAGCCATAACGGCAGCACATTTGGAAGAATTCGACAATTTTATATTCAGGTATAAAGTCGATTTTCTTGTATATACACATTTGGCAGTTGATATTGAGTTGCTTTAAATCATTATTTTAACACACTTAAGTTAATTAACCTTCCTCATCTTCCTGAAGTTGACATAAAGCCATAACGGCAATGCAGTTGGAAGAATTCGACAATTTTATATTCAGGTATAAAGTCGATTTTCTTGTATATACACATTTAGCAGTCGATATTGAATTGCCTTAAACCATTAATTTCTCATATTCAAGTTAATTAACCTTCTTCCTTTTACTGAAGTTGACATAAAGCCATAACGGTAGTGCATTTGGAAGAATTCGACATTCTTATATTTAAGTATCAAGTCGATTTTCTTGTATAAACACATTTATTAGTCGATATTGAATTGCCTTAAATCATTAATTTTACATATTTTAGTTAATTAACTTTCTTCATTTTACTGAAGTTGATAATCTTATATTCAGGTATAAAGTCGATATTGAATTGCCTTAAATCATTACTTTAACATATTTAAGTTAATAAGCTTTCTTCATTTTACTGAAGTTGACATAAAGCCGTAACGGCAGTGCATTTGGAGGAATTCGACATTCTTATATTCAGGTATAAAGTCGATTTTCTTGTATATACACGTTTAGCAGTCGATATTGAATTGCCTTAAACTATTAATTTAACATATTTAAGTAAACTAACTTTCTTCATTTTCCTGAAGTTGACATAAAGCCATACCGGCAGCGCATTTGGAAGAATTCGACAATTTTATATTCAGGTATAAAGTCGATTTTTTTGTATATACACATTTGGCAGTCGATATTGAATTGCCTTAAACCATTAATTTAACATATTTAAGTTTATTAACTTTCTTTATTTTACTGAAGTTGACATAAAGCCATACCGGCAGCGCATTTGGAAGAATTCGACAATTTTATATTCAGGTATAAAGTCGATTTTCTTGTATATATACATTTAGCAGTCGATACTGAATTACCTTAAATCATTAATGTATCATATTTAAGTTAATTATACTTCTTCATCTTACTTTAGTTGACATAAAGCCATAACGGCAGCGCATTTGGAAGAATTCGACAATTTTATATTCAGGTATAAATTCGATTTTCTTGTATATATACATTTAACAGTCGATACTGAATTGCCTTAAAATATTAATTTATCATATTTAAGTTAATTATGCTTCTTCATCTTACTGAAGTTTACATGAAGCCATACCGGTAGTGCATTTGGAAGAATTCGACATTCCTATATTCAGGTATAAAGTCGATTTTCTTGTATATACACATTTAGTAGTCGATATTGAATTGCCTTAAATCATTAATTTAACATATTTAAGTTAATTAACTTCCTTCATCTTACTAAAGTTGACATAAAGCCATAACGGTGGCGCATTTGAAAGAGCTCGACAATTTTATATTCAGGTATAAAGTCGATTTTCTTGTATATACACATTTAGGAGTCGATATTGAATTGCCTTAAATCATTAATTTTACATATTTAAGTTAATTAACTTTCTTCATTTTACTAAAGTTGACATAAAGCCATAACGGCAGTGCAATTAGAAAAATGCGACATTCTTATATTCAGGTATAAAGTCGATTTTCTTGTACATACACATTTAGGAGTCGATATTGAATTGCCTTAAATCATTAATTTAACATATTTTAGTTAATTAATTTTCTTCATTTTACTGAAGTTGACAATCTTATATTCAGGTATAAAGTCGATATTGAATTGTCTTAGATCATTACTTTAACATATTTAAGTTAAATAGCTTTCTTTATTTTAATGAAGTTGACATAAAGCCATAACGGCAGTGCAATAAGAAGAATTCGACATTCTTATATTCAGCTATAAAGTCGATTTTCTTGTATATACACATTTAGCAGTCGATATTGAATTGCCTTAAACCATTAATTTATCATATTCAAGTTAATTAACCTTCTTCATTTTACTGAAGATGACATAAAGCCATAACGGCAGTACGTTTAGAAGAATTCGACATTCTTATATTTAGGTATAAAGTCGATTTTCTTGTATATACACATTTAGCAGTCGATATTGCATTGCCTTAAACCATTAGTTTAACATCTTTAAGTTAATTTACTATCTTCATTTTACTGAAGTTGACATAAAGCCATAACGGCAGTGCATTTGGAAGAATTCGACAATCTTATATTAAGGTATAAAGTTGATTTTCTTGTGTATATACATTTAGCAGTCGATATTGCATTGCCTTAAACCATTAATTTAACATAACTAAGTTGGTTTACTTTCTTCATCATACTGAAGTTGACATAAAGCCATAACGGCGGCGCTTTTGGAAGAACTCGACAATTTTATATTCAGGTATAAAGTCGATTTTCTTGTATATACACATATAGCAGTCGATACTGAATTACCTTAAATCATTAATTTATCATATTTAAGTTAATTATACTTCTTCATCTTACTTTAGTTGACATAAAGCCATAACGGCCGCGCATTTGAAAGAATTCGACAATTTTATATTCAGGTATAAAGTCGATATTCTTTTATATACACATTTAGCAGGCGATACTGAATTGCCTTAAATCATTAATTTATCATATTTAAGTTAATTATACTTCTTCATCTTACTGAAGTTGACACGAAGGCATACCGGTAGTGCAGTTGGAAGAATTCGACATTCTTATATTCAGGTATAAAGTCGATTTTCTTGTATAAACACATTTATTAGTCGATATTGAAATGCCTTAAATCATTAATTTTACATATTTAAGTTAATTAACTTTCTTCATTTTACTAAAATTGACATAAAGCCATAACGGCCGCGCATTTGAAAGAATTCGACATTCTTATATTTAGGTATAAAGTCGATTTTCTTGTATATACACATTTAGCAGTCGATATTGCATTGCCTTAAACCATTAGTTTAACATATTTAAGTTAATTTACTATCTTTATTTTACTGAAGTTGACATAAAGCCATAACGGCAGTGCATTTGGAAGAATTCGACAATCTTATATTAAGGTATAAAGTTGATTTTCTTGTGTATATACATTTAGCAGTCGATATTGCATTGCCTTAAACCATTAATTTAACATAAC
>NW_024394991.1:0-4271 GCF_016617805.1 Bactrocera tryoni
TATGTATGTACCAGAAAATCAATTTTACATCTTAATTTAAGATTGTAAAATTGTTCCAAATACACTGTCGCTATTGCTACAGAACAACTCTATGCCAACTCCAATAATATCAAAACGGCTAATTTGCAAAAATATGTAAAGTTCATATTTTTACGCATCTTGGTATCGATTGTATTATATGTATGTACCAGAAAATCAATTTTACATCTTAATTTAAGATTGTAAAGTTGTTCCAAACACACTGTCGCTATGGCTATACGACAACTCTATGACAAAACGGCGAGTTAGCACAAATATGTAAAGTTCTTATTTTTACGCAACTTGATATCGATTGCTTAATGTGTATGTATCAAAAAATCGATTCTACACCTTAACTTAAGATTGCAAAGTTGTTCCAAATACACTGTCGCTATTGCTATAGAACAACTCTATGACAACTCCAATAACATCAAAACGGCTAATTTGCATAAGTATGTAAAGTTCATATTTTTATGTATCTTGATATCGATTGCATAATATGTATGTACCAAAAAATCGATTGTCCACCTTAATTTAAGATTGCAACGTTGTTCCAAATACACTGTCGCTATTGCTATAGAACAACTCTATGACAACTCCAATAACATCAAAACGGCTAATTTGCATAAATGTGTAAAGTTCATATTTTTACGCATCTTGATATCGATTGCTTAATGTGTATGTATGTTCTAAAAAATCAATTTTACACCTTAATTTAAAATTGCAAAGTTGTTCCAAAGACACTGTCGCTATTGCTATAGAACAACTCTGTGACAACTCCAATAGCATCAAAACGGCTAATTTGCATAAATATGTAAAAGTTCATATTTTTACGCATCTTGATATCGATTGCATAATATGTATGTACCAAAAAATCAATTTTACATCTTAATTTAAGATTGTAAAACTGTTCCAAATACACTGTCGCTATTGCTATAGGGCAACTCTATGACAACTCCAATAACATCAAAACGGGTAATTAGCAAAAAGATGTGAAGTTCTTATTTTTACGCAACTTGATATCGATTGCTTAATGTGTATGTTCCAAAAAATCGATTCAACACCTTAATATAAGATTGCAAGTTGCTTCAAATACACTGTCGCTATTGCTATAGAACAACTCTATGCCGAGTCCAATAACAACAAAACGGCGAGTTAGCATAAATATGTAAAGTTCATATTTTTACGCAACTTGATATCGATTGCTTAATGTGTATGTATCAAAAAATCGATTCTACACCTTTATTTAAGATTGCAAAGTTGTTCCAAATACACTGTCGCTATTGCTAAAGAACAACTCTATGCCAACTCCAATAACATCAAAACGGCTAATTTGCATAAATATATAAAGTTCATACTTTTACGCATCTTGGTATTGAATGTATTATGTGTATGTACCAGAAAATCAATTTTACATCTTAATTTAAGATTGAAAAATTGTTCCAAATACACTGTCGCTATTGCTATGGGACAGCTCTATGACAACTCCAATAACATCAAAACGGCGAGTTAGCATAAATATGTAAAGTTCATATTTTTACGCAACATGATATCGATTGCTTAATGTGTATGTTTCGAAAAATCGATTCTACACCTTAACTTAAGATTGTGAAATTACTCCAAAGACACTGTCGTTATGGCTATACGACAACTCTATGAAAGCTCCAATAACATCAAAACGGCTGATTTGCATAAATATGTAAAGTTCATATTTTTACGCATCTTGATATCGATTGCATAATATGTATGTACCAGAAAATTAATTTTACATCTTAATTTAAGATTGTAAAATTGTTCCCAATACACTGTCGCTATTGCTATAGAACAACTCTATGTCAACTCCAATAACATCAAAAGGGCAAATTTGCATAAATATGTAAAGTTCATATTTTTACGCATCTTGATATCGATTGCATAATATGTGTGTACCAACAAATCCTTTTTACACCTTAATTTAAAATTGCAAAGCTGTTCCAAATACACTGTCGCTATTGCTATAGAACAACTCTGTGACAACTCCAATAGCATCAAAACGGCTAATTTGCATAAATATGTAAAGTTCATATTTTTACGCAACTTGACATCGATTGCTTAATGTGTATGTATCAAAAAATCAATTCTACACCTTAATTTAAGATTGCAAAATTGTTCCAAATACACTGTCGCTATTGCTCTAGAACAACTCTATGACAACTCCAATAACATCAAAACGGCTAATTTGACTAAATATGTAAAGTTCAAATTTTTACGCATCTTGATATCGATTGCATAATATGTGTGTACCAAAAAATTAATTTTACATCTTAATTTAAGATTGTAAAATTGTTCCAAATATACTGTCGCTATTGCAATAGGGCAACTCTATGACAACTCCAATAACTTCAAAAAGGGTAATTAGCATAAATATGTAAATTTCATATTTTTACGCAACTTGATATCGATTGCTTAATGTGTATATACTAAAAAAATCGATTCTACACCTTAATATAAGATTGTAAAATTGTAAACTCTATGACAACTCCAATAACATCAAAACGATTAATTAGCAAAACTATGTGAAGTTCATATTTTTACGCTACCTGATACCGATTGCATATTGTGTATGTATCAAAAAATCGATTCTACACCTTAATATAAGATTGTGAAATTGATTCAAACACACTGTCGCTATGGCTATACGACAACTCTATGACAACTCCAATAACATCAAAACGGCGAGTTAGCATAAATATGTAAAGTTCATATTTTTACGCAACTTGATATCGATTGCTTAGTGTATATGTATGTATTAAAAAATCAATTCTACACCTTAATTTAGGATAGTTAAATTGTTCCAAATACATTGTCGCTATTGCTATAGGACAACTCTATGACAACTCCAATAACATCAAAACGGCTAGTTAGCATAAATATGTAAAGTTCATATTTTTACGCATCTTAATATCGATTGCATAATATGTATGTACCAAAAAATCAATTTTGCATCCTAATTTAAAATTGTAAAATTGTTCCAAATACACTGTCGCTATTGCTATAGAACAACTCTATGACAACTCCAATAACATCAAAACGGCTAATTTGCATAAATATGTAAAGTTCATATTTTTACGAAACTTGATATCGATTGCATAATATGTATGTACCAAAAAATCAATTTTACATCATAATTTAAGATTGTAAAATTGTTGCAAATACACTGTCGCTATTTCTATAGGGCAACTCTATGACAACTCCAATAACATCAAAACGATTAATTAGCAAAAATATGTGAAGCTCATATTTTTACGCTACCTGATTTCGATTGCATATTGTGTATGTATCAAAAAATCGATTCTACACCTTAATAAAACATTGTGAAATTTATTCAAACACACTGCCGCTATTGCTACAGGACAACTCTATGACAACTCTAATAACATCAAAACGGCGAGTTAGCATAAATATGTAAAGTTAATATTTTTACGCAACTTGATATCGAATGCTTAATGTGTATGTATCGAAAAATCGATTCTACACTTTGACTTAAGATTGTGAAATTGATCCAAAGACACTGTCGTTATGGCTATACGACAACTCTATGAAAGCTCCAATAACATAAAACGGCTAATTAACAGAAATATGTAAAGTTCATATTTTTACGCATCTTGATATCGATTGCTTGATGTGTATGTATGTACTAAAAATCAATTATACACCTTAATTTAGGATTGTTAAATTGTTCCAAATACATTGTCGCTATTGCTATAGGACAGCTCTATGACAACTCCAATAACATCAAAAGGGCTAATTTGCATAAATATGTAAAGTTCATATTTTTACGCATCTTGATATCGATTGCATAATATGTATGTACCAAAAAATCAATTTTACATCTTAATTTAATATTGTAAAATTGTTCCAAATACACTGTCGCTATTGCTATAGGGCAACTCTATGAACCCTCCAATAACTTCAAGAAGGGTATTTAGCATAAATATGTAAAGTTCATATTTTAACGCAACTCGATATCGATTGCTTAATGTGTATGTATCCAAAAATCGATTCTACACCTTAATTTAAGATTGCAAAGTGCTATAGAACAACTCTATGACGACTCCAATAACATCAAAATGGTTAATCTGCATAAATATGTAAAGTTCATATTTTTACGCATCTTGGTATCGATGTCATAATATGTATGTACCAGAAAATCAATTTTACATCTTAATTTAAGATTGTAAAATTGTTCCAAATACACTGTCGCTATAGCTATG
>NW_024394992.1:0-4206 GCF_016617805.1 Bactrocera tryoni
CTCAACCTATCCTCTATCCCTACCTGGGGCGTGGCAAAATTGTTCACAAAGAAATGTAGTTTTTTCAGAAAAATCATATTTTTGTTTGAACTTTGTAAACGATCTAGCGGCTAAGGTATTCCACGTAGGTGGCTCAAATAAATTGCACCTGTTACAAAATTTGAAGCGCTTTTAGGAAAGCTCTCAACTTGACCTCTGTCCCTACCAGGGGCGTGGCAATATTGTTCACAGAGAAATGTAGTTTTTTGAGAAAAATCACATTTTTGTTTGAACATTGTAAACGCTCTAGCGGCTAAACTATTTGACGCAGGTTGGTCAAATAGGTTGCACCGGTTAGCTAATTTAAAGCGCTTTTAGGAAAGCCTTCAACCTATTCTCTATCCCTACCAGGAGCGTGGTAACACAATTCACAATGAAATGTAGTTTTTTGAGAAAAATCACATTTTTGTTTGAACATTGTAAACGCCCTAGCGGCTAAAGTATTTGACGTAGGTGAGTCAAATAGATTGCGCCGGTTAGATAATTTGAAGAGCTTTTAGGAAAGCCTTCAACCTATCCTCTCTCCCTACCAGGGGCGTGGCAATATTGTTCACAAAGAAATGTAGTTTTTTGAGAAAACTCACATTTTTGTTTCAAACTTGTAAACGCTCCGGCGGCTAAATTATTTGACGTATGTAGGTCAAACAAATTACACCTGTTACATAATTTGAAGTGCTTTTAGGAAGGCTCTCGACTTGACCTCTGTCCCTACCAGGGGCGTAGCAATATTGTTCTCAAAGAAATGTAGTTTTTTGAGAAAAATCACATTTTTTTTTGAACATTGTAAACGCTCTAGCGGCTAAAGTATTTGATGTAGGTGGGTCAAATAAATTGCAACTGTTACATAATTTGAAGGGCTTTTAGGAAAGCTCTCAACCTATCCTCTATCCCTACCTGGGGCGTGGCAATATTGTTCACAAAGAAATGTAGTTTTTAGAGAAAAATTACATTTTTGTTTCAACTTTGTAAACGCTCCAGCGGGTAAAATATTTGACCTATGTAGGTCAAATGAATTGCACCGGTTAGCTAATTTAAAGCGCTTTTAGGAAAGCCCTCAACTTGACCTCTATCCCTACCAAGGGCGTGGCAATATTGTTCACAAAGAAATGTAATTTTTTGAGAAAACTCACATTTTTGTTTCAAACTTGTAAACGCTCCGGCGGCTAAAGTATTTGACGTATGTAGGTCAAACAAATTACACCTGTTACATAATTTGAAGCGCTTTTAGGAAAGCTCTCAACTTGACCTCTGTCCCTACCAGGGTCGTGGCACTGTTGTTCGCAAAGAAATGTAATTTTTTGAGAAAAATCACATTTTTGTTTCAACTTTGTAAATGCTCAAGCGGCTAAAGTGTTTGACGTATGTGGGTCAAATAGATTGCACCGGTTAGACAATTTGAAGAGCTTTTAGGAAAGCCCTCAACCTATCCTCTATCCCTACCAGGGGCGTGACAATATTGTTCACAAAGAAATGTAGTTTTTTGAGAAAAATCATATTTTTGTATGAACTTTGTAAACGATCTAGCGGCTAAGGTATTCGACGTAGGTGGGTCAAATAGATTGCACCTGTTACAAAATTTGAAGCGTTTTAGGAAAGCTCTCAACGTGACCTCTGTCCCTACCAGGGGCGTGAAAATAGTGTTCAAAAGCACATGTAGTTTTTTGAGAAAAATTACATTTTTGTTTCAACCCTGTAAACGCTCCAGCGGCTCAAGTATTTGACGTATGTAGGTCAAATAAATTGCACCTATTACAAAATTTGAAGCGCTTTTAGGAAAGCTCTCAACTTGACCTCTATCCCTACCAGGGGCGTGGCAATATTTTTCACAAAGAAATGTAGTTTTTTGAGAAAAATCATATTTTTGTTTGAACTTTGTAAACGATCTAGCGGCTAAGGTATTCGACGTAGGTAGGTCAAATAGACTGCATCGGTTAGATAATTTGAAGGGCTTTTGGAAAAACCCTCGACCTATTCTCTATCCCTACCAGGAGCGTGGTAACACAATTCACAATGAAATGTAGTTTTTTGAGAAAAATCACATTTTGGTTTCAACTTTGTAAACGCTCAGGCGGCTAAAGTGTTTAAAGTATGTGGGTCAAATAGATTGCACCGGTTAGATAATTTAAAGAGCTTTTAGGAAAGCCCTCAACTTGACCTCTGTCCCTATCAGGGGCGTGATAATAGTGTTCAAAAGCACATGTAGTTTTTTGGGAAAAATTACATTTTTGTTTTAACCCTGTAAACTTTGTAAACGCTCAAGCTAAAGTGTTTGACGTATGTGGGTCAAATAGATTGCACCGGTTAGATATTTTGAAGAGCTTTTAGGAAAGCCCTCAACCTATCCTCTATCCCTACCTGGGGCGTGGCAATAGTGTTCAAAAGCACATGTAGTTTTTTGAGAAAAATTACATTTTTGTTTCAACCCAGTAAACGCTCCAGCGGCTAAAGTATTTGAAGTATGTGGGTCAAGTAGATTGCACCGGTTAGATATTTTGAAGAGCTTTTAGGAAAGCCCTCAACCTATCCGCTATCCCTACCAGGGGCGTGGCAATATTGTTCACAAAGAAATGTAGTTTTTTGAGAAAAATTACATTTGTGTTTCAAATTGTCAACGCTCCAGCGGCAAAAGTATTTGACGTATGTAGGCCAAATAAATGGCACTTGTTACATAATTTGACGCGATTTTAGAAAGGCCCTGAACTTGACCTCTGTCAATACCAGGGTCGTGGCAATATTGTTCACAAAGAAATGTAGTTTTTTGAGAAAAATCACATTTTGTTTGAACATTGTAAACGCTCTAGCGGCTAAAGTATTTGACGTAGGTGGGTCAAGTAGATTGCACCGATTAGATAATTTAAAGCGCTTTTAGGAAAGCTTTCAACCTTTTCTCTATCCCTTCCAGGGGCGTGGCAATATTGTTCAAAAGAAATGTAGTTTTTTGAGAAAAATTACATTTTTGTTTCAACATTGTAAACGCTCCAGCGGCTAAAGAATTTGACGTATGTGGGTCAAGTAGATTGCACCGGTTAGATAATTTGAAGAGCTTTTAGGAAAGCCCTCAACCTATCCTCTATCCCTACCAGGGGCGTGGCAATATTGTTCACAAAGAAATGCAGTTTTTTCAGAAAAATCATATTTTTGTTTGAACTTTGTAAACGATCTAGCGGCTAAGGTATTCGACGTAGGTGGGTCAAATAGACTGCATCGGTTAGATAATTTGAAGGGCTTTTGGAGAAACCCTCGACCTATTCTCTATCCCTACCAGGAGCGTGGTAACACAATTCACAATGAAATGTAGTTTTTTGAGAAAAATCACATTTTTGTTTGAACATTGTAAACGATCTAGCGGCTAAGGTATTCGACGTAGGTGGGTCAAATAGACTGCATCGGTTAGATAATTTGAAGAGCTTTTAGGAAAACCCTCAACATATCCTCTATCCCTACCAGGGGCGTGGCAATATTGTTCACAAAGAAATGTAGTTTTTTCAGAAAAATCATATTTTTGTTTCAACTTTGTAAACGATCTAGCGGCTAAGGTATTCGACGTAGGTGGGTCAAATAGACTGCATCGGTTAGATAATTTGAAGGGCTTTCGGAGAAACACTCGACCTATTCTCTATCCCTACCAGGAGCGTGGTAACACAATTCACAATGAAATGTAGTTTTTTGAGATAAATCACATTTTTGTTTGAACATTTTAAACGCTCTAGCGGCTAAAGTATTTGACGTAGGTGAGTCAAATAGATTGCACCGGTTAGATAGTTTGAAGAGCTTTTAGGAAAACCGTCAACCTATTCTCTATCCCTACCAGGGGCGTGGTAATAGTGTTCAAAAGCACATGTAGTTTTTTGAGAAAAATTGCATTATTGTTTCAACCTTGTAAACGCTCCAGCGGCTAAAGTATTTGACGTATGTGGGTCAAATAGATTGCACCGGTTAGACAATTTGAAGAGCTTTTGGGAAAGCCCTCAACCTATTCTCTATCCCTACCAGGGGCGTGGCAATATTGTTCACAAAGAAATGTAGTTTTTTCAGAAAAATCATATTTTTGTTTGAACTTTGTAAACGATCTAGCGGCTAAGGTATTCGACGTAGGTAGGTCAAATAGACTGCATCGGTTAGATAATTTGAAGGGCTTTTGGAGAAACCCTTGACCTATTCTCTATC
>NW_024394993.1:0-10009 GCF_016617805.1 Bactrocera tryoni
TTAAGATTGTAAAATTGTTCCAAATGCACTATCGCTATTGCTATAGAACAACTCTGTGACAACTCCAATAGCATCAAAACGGCTAATTTGCATAAATATGTAAAGTTCATATTTTTACGCATCTTGATATCGATTGCATAATATGTATGTACCAAAAAATCAATTTTACATCTTAATTTAAGATTATAAAATTGTTCCAAATACACTGTCGCTATTGCTATAGAACAACTCTATGACAACTCCAATAATATCAAAATGGCTAAATAGCATAAATATGTAAAGTTCATATTTTTATGCAACTTGATATCGATTGCATAATATGTATGTACCAGAAAATCAATTTTACATCTTAATTTAGGATTGTTCAATTGTTCCAAATACATTGTCGCTATTGCGATAGGGCAACTCTATGACAACTCCAATAACATCAAAACGGTTAGTTAGCATAAATATGTAAAGTTCATATTTGTACGCATCTTGATATCGATTGCTTAATGTGTATGTACCAAAAAATCCATCCTACACCTTAATTTAAGATTGTAAAATTGTTCTAAATACACTGTCGTTATGGCTATATGACAACTCCAATAACATCAAAACGGCGAGTTAGCATAAATATGTAAAGTTCCTATTTTTACGCAAATTAATATCGATTGATTAATGTCTATGTACTAAAAAATCGATTCTACACCTTCACTTAAAATTGTAAGATTATTCCAACTGAGCTGTCGTTATGGCTATAAGACAACTCTATGAAAACTCCAATAACATAAAAACGGCTAGTTAGCATAAATATGTAAAGTTTATATTTTTACGCAAATTCCAATAATTTCAAAAAGTCCAATTGACATAAATATGTTAAGTTCCTATTTTTACGCTACCTCATATCGATTGCTTAATGTGCGTGTACTAAAAAATCGACCCTACACCTCAATTTATGATTGTGAAAGTGTTCCAAATACACTGTCGCTATGGCTTTACGACAACTCTATGACAACTCCAATAATATCAAAATGGCTAAATAGCATAAATATGTAAAGTTCATATTTTTACGCAACTTGATATCGATTGCATAATATGTATGTACCAGAAAATCAATTTTACATCTTAATTTAGGATTGTTCAATTGTTCCAAATACATTGTCGCTATATCTATAGGGCAACTCTATGACAACTCCAATAACATCAAAACGGCTAGTTAGCACAAATATGTAAAGTTCATATTTGTACGCATCTTGATATCGATTGCTTAATGTGTATGTACCAAAAAATCCATCCTACACCTTAATTTAAGATTGTAAAATTGTTCTAAATACACTGTCGTTATGGCTATATGACAACTCCAATAACATCAAAACGGCGAGTTAGCATAAATGTGTAAAGTTCCTATTTTTACGCATCTCGATATCGATTGCTTAATGTGTATTTACTAAAAATCGATGCTACACCTTAATATAAGATTGTGAAATTGTTCCAAATACACTGTCGCTATTGCTATAGAACAACTCTATGACAACTCCAATAACATCAAATCGGCTAACTTGCATAAATATGTAAAGTTCATACTTTTACGCATCTTGATATCGATTGCATAATATGTATGTACCAAAAAATAAATTTTACATCTTAATTTAAGATTGTGAAATTGTTCCAAATACACCGTCGCTATTGCTATAGGGCAACTCTATGACAACTCCAATAACTTCAAAAAAAGTAATTAGCATAAATATGCAAAGTTCATATTTTTACGCAACTTGATATCGATTGCTTAATGTGTATGTACCAAAAAATCGACTCTACACCTTAATATAAGCTTGTAAAGTTGTTCCATATACACTGTCGCCATTGCTATAGTACAACTCTATGACAACTCCAATAAACTCAAAACGGCTAGTTAGCATAAATATGTAAAGTTCATATTTTTACGCAACTTGATATCGATTGCATAATGAGTATGTGCCAAAAAATCCATCCTACACCTTAATATAAGATCGTGAAATTGTTCCAAATACATTGTCGCTACTGCTATAGGGCAACTCTATGACAACTCCAATAACATCAAAACGGCTAGTTAGCATAAATATGTAAAGTTCATATTTGTACGCATCTTGATATCGATTGCTTAATGTGTATTTACTAAAAATCGATTCTACACCTTAATATAAGATTGTGAAATTGTTCCAAATACACTGTCGCTATTGCTATAGAACAACTCTATGACAACTCCAATAAAATCAAAACGGCTAATTTGCATAAATATGTAAAGTTCATACTTTTGCGCATCTTGATATCGATTGCATAATATGTATGTACCATAAAATCAATTTTACATCTTAATTTAAGATTGTAAAATTGTTCCAAATACACTGTCGCTATTGCTATAGGGCAACTCTATGACAACTCCAATAACTTCAAAAAAGGTAATTAGCATAAATATGCAAAGTTCATACTTTTACGCATCTTGATATCGATTGCATAATATGTATGTACCAAAAAATCAATTTTACATCTTAATATAAGATTGTTAATTTGTTCCAAATACATTGTCGCTATTGCTATAGGACAACACTTTGAAAACTCCAATAACATCAAAACGAGTATTTAGCATAAATATGCAAAGTTCATACTTTTACGCAACTTGATATCGATTGCTTAATGAGTATGTACCAAAAAATCCATCCTACACTTTAATTTAAGACTGTAAAATTGTTCTAAATACACTGTCGTTATGGATATATGACAACTCTATGACAAATCCAATAAACTCAAAACGGCGAGTTAGCATAAATATGTAGAGTTCATATTTTTACGCAACTTGATATCGATTGCTTAATGAGTATGTACCAAAAAATCGAATCTACACCTTAATATAAGATTGTGAAATTGCTCCAAGTACACTGTCGTTATGGCTACACGACAACTCTATGAATGCTCCAATAACATAAAAAGGGCTAAATAGCATAAATATGAATTTTACATCTTAATTTAAGATTGTAAAATTGTTCCAAATACACTGTCGCTATTGCTATAGGGCAACTCTATGACAACTCCAATAACAAAAAATCGACTAATTGACAGAAGTGTGAAAAGTTCATATTTTTACGAAACTTGATATCGATATCTTAATGTGTATGTACCAAAAAAACCATTCTACACCTTAATTTAAGATTGTTAAGTTGTTCCAAATACATTGTCGTTATGGCTATACGACAACTCTATGACAACTCCAATAACATCAAAACGGCGAGTTAGCATAAATATGTAAAATTCATATTTTTACGCAACCTGATATCGATTGCATAATGAGTGTGTACCAAAAAATCAAATTTACACCCTAATTTAGGATTGTTAAATTGTTCCAAATACACTGTCGTTATGGCTATACGACAACTCTATGACTACTCCAATAACATCAAAACGGCTAGTTAGCATAAATATGTGAAGTTCATATTTTTACGCTACCTAAAATCGATTGCATATTGTGTATGTACCAAAAAATCAATTCTACACCTTAATTTAAGATTGTTAAATTGTTTCAAATACATTGTCGTTATGGCTATACGACAACTCCATGACAACTCCAATAACATCAAAGCGGCTAGTTAGCATAAATATGTGAAGTTCATATTTTTACGCTACCTAAAATCGATTGCATATTGTGTATGTACCAAAAAATCAATTCTGCACCTTAATTTAAGATTGTTAAATTGTTCCAAATATATTGTCGCTATTGCTAAAGGACAACTCTATGACAACTCCAATAACATCAAAACGGCTAGTTAGCAAAAATGTGTAAAGTTCATATTTTTACGCAACTTGATATCGACTGCTTAATGTGTATGTACTAAAAAATAGATTATACACTTTAATATAAAATTGTGAAGTTTTTTAAATGCACTGTGGTTATGGCTATACGACAACTCCAATAACTTTAAAAAGGCTAATTAGCATAAATATGTAAAGTTCATATTTTTACGCATTTTGCTATCGATTGCTT
Source organism: Bactrocera tryoni (assembly GCF_016617805.1). Taxonomy (NCBI): domain Eukaryota; kingdom Metazoa; phylum Arthropoda; class Insecta; order Diptera; family Tephritidae; genus Bactrocera; species Bactrocera tryoni. The sequence continues at coordinate 3,998 of NW_024394993.1, forward strand.
AATGTATATGTACTAAAAATTAGATTACACACTTTAATATAAGATTGTGAAGTTTTTCCAAATGCACTGTCGTTATGGCTATACGAAAACTCTATGAAAACTCCAACAACATCAAAACGGGTAATTAACAGAAATATGTATAGTTCATATTTTTACGCAACTTGATGTCGATTCCTTAGTGTATGTGTACAAAAAAATCGATTCTACTCCTTAATATAAGATTGTTAGATTGTTTCAAATACACTGTTGTTATGGCTATACGACAACTATATGACAACTCCAATAAGTTCAAAAAGGCTAATTAGCAAAAATATGTAAAGTTCATATTTTTACGCAATCTGATATCGATTGCTTAATGTGCATGTATCGAAAAATCGATTCTACACCTTAACTTAAGATTGTGAAATTGTTCTAAATACACTGTTATTACGGCTATACGACAACTCTATGAAAGCTCCAATAACATCAAAACGGCTAATTTGCATAAATATGTAAAGTTCATATTTTTACGCATTTTGTTATCGATTGCTTAATGTGTATGTACTGAAAAATAGATTATACACTTTAATATAAGATTGTGAAGTTTTTCCAAATGCACTGTCGTTATGGCTATACGACAACTCTATGACAACTCCAACAACATCAAAACGGCTAATTAAAAGGAATATGTAAAGTTCATATTTTTACCCAACTTGATGTCGATTCCTTAATGTATATATATGTACTAAAAAATCAATTCTACACCTTAATTTTGGATTGTTAATTTGTTCCAAATACATTGTCGCTATTGCTATAGGACAACACTATGAAAACTCCAATAACATCAAAACGAGAATTTAGCAAAAATATGTGAAGTTCATATTTTTACGCTACCTGATATCGGTTGCATATTGTGTATGTATCAAAAAATCGATTTTAAAACGGCTAATTAACAGAAATATGTAAAGTTCATATTTTTACGCAACTTGATGTCGATTCCTTAGTGTATGTGTACAAAAAAATCGATTCTACTCCTTAATATAAGATTGTTAGATTGTTCCAAATACACTGTTGTTATGGCTATACGACAACTATATGACAACTCCAATAACTTCAAAAGGGCTAATTAGCATGAATATGTAAAGTTCATATTTTTACGCAATCTAATATCGATTGCTTAATGTGCATGTATCGAAAAATCGATTCTACACCTTAACTTAAGATTGTGAAATTGTTCCAAAGACAATGTCGTTATGGCTATACGACAACTCTATGAAAGCTCCAATAACATCAAAACGGCTAATTTGCATAAATATGTAAAGTTCATAATTTTACGCATTTTGTTATCGATTGCTTAATGTGTATGTACTAAAAAATAGATTATACACTTTAATATAAGATTGTGAAGTTTTTCCAAGTGCACTGTCGTTATGGCTATACGACAACTCTATGACAACTCCAACAACATCAAAACGGCTAATTAAAAGAAATATGTAAAGTTCGTATTTTTACGCATCTTGATATCGATTGCATAATATGTATGTACCAAAAAATCAATTTAACATCTTAATTTAAGATTGAAAAATTGTTCCAAATACACTGTCGCTATTGCTATAGAACAACTCTATGACAACTCCAATAACATCAAAACGGGTAATTAGCACAAATATGTAAAGTTCATATTCTTACGCATCTTGATATCGATTGCGTAATATGTATGTACCAAAAAATCAATTTTGCACCTTAATTTGAGATTGCAAAACTGTTCCAAATACACTGTCGCTATTGCTATAGGACAACTCTATGACAACTCCAATAGCATCAAAACGGCTAATTTGCATAAATATGTAAAAGTTCATATTTTTACGCTACCTGATATCGATTGCATAATATGTATGTACCAAAAAATCAATTTTACACCTTAATTTGAGATTGCAAAACTGTTCCAAATACACTGTCGCTATTGCTATAGAACAACTCTATGACAACTCCAATAACATCAAAACGGCTAATTTGCACAAATATGTAAAGTTCATATTTTTACGCATCTTGATATCGATTGCGTAATATGTATGTACCAAAAAATCAATTTTACACCTTAATTTAAGATTGCAAAGTTGTTCCAAATACACTGTCGCTATTGCTATAGAGCAACTCTGTGACCACTCCAATAACATCAAAACGGCTAATTTGAATAAATATGTAAAGTTCGTATTTTTACGCATCTTTTTATCGATTGCATAATATGTATGTACCAAAAAATCATATTTACACCTTAATTTAAGATTGCAAAGTTGTTCCAAATACACTGTCGCTATTGCTATAGAACAACTCTGTGACAACTCCAAACGCATCAAAACGGCTAACTTGCATAAATATGTAAAGTTCATATTTTTAGGCATCTTGAAATCGATGTATGTACCAAAAAATCGATTTTACGTCTTAATTTAAGATTGTTAAATTGTTCCAAATACATTGCCGCTATTGCTATAGGACAACTCTATGACAACTCCAATAACATCAAACGGCTAGTAAATATGTAAAGTTCATATTTTTACGCAACTTGATATCGATTGCTTAATGCGTATGTATCAAAAAATCAATTTTACGTCTTAATTTAAGATTGTTAAAGTGTTCCAAATACACTGTCGCTATTGCTATAGAATAACTCTATGACAACTCCAATAACATCAAAACGGCTAATTTGCATAAATATGTAACGTTCATATTTTTACGCTACCTGATATCGATTGCATAATATGTATGTACCAAAAAATCAATTCTATATCTTAATTTAAGATTGTAAAAGTGTTCCAAATACACTGTCGTTATTGCTATAGAACAACTCTATGACAACTCCAATAACATCAAAACGGCTAATTTGCATAAATATGTAAAGTTCATATTTTTACGCATCTTGATATCGATTGCATAATATGTATGTACCAAAAAATCAATTTTACACCTTAATTTTAGATTGCAAAGTTGTTCCAAATACACTGTCGCTATTGCTATAGAACAACTCTATGACAACTCCAATAACATCAAAACGGCTAATTTGCATAAATATGTAAAGTTCATATTTTTACGCTACCTGATATCGATTGCATAATATGTATGTACAAAAAATCAACTTTACACCTTAACTTGAGATTGCAAAACTGTTCCAAATACACTGTCGCTATTGCTATAGGACAACTCTATGACAACTCCAATAGCATCAAAACGGCTAATTTGCATAAATATGTAAAAGTTCATATTTTTACGCATCTTGATATCGATTGCATAATATGTTTGCACCAAAAAATCAATTTTACATCTTAATTTAAGATTGTAAAATTGTTCCAAATACACTGTCGCTATTGCTATAGAACAACTCTATGACAACTCCAATAACATAAAAACGGCAAATTTGCATAAATATGTAAAGTTCATATTTTTACGCATCTTGATATCGATGGCATATTGTGTATGTATCAAAAAATCGATTCTGCACCTTCATATAAGATTGTGAAATTGCTCCAAATACACTGTCGCTATGGCTATACGACAACTCTATGACAACTCCAATAAAATCAAAACGGCTAATTTGCATAAATATGTAAAGTTCATATTTTTACGCTACCTGATATCGATTGCATATTGTCTATGTACCAACAAATCAATTCTACACCTTAATTTAAGATTGTAAAATTGTTCCAAATACATTGTCGTTATGGCTATACGACAACTCTATGACAACTCCAATAACATCAAAACGGCTAGTTAGCATATATATTTAATGTTCATATTTTTACGCTACCTGATATCGATTGCATATTGTGTATGTACCAAAAAATCAATTCTACACCTTAATTTGAGATTGCAAAACTTAACCAAATACACTGTCACTATTGCTATAGGACAACTCTATGACAACTCCAAAAGCATCAAAACGGCTAATTTGCATAAATATGTAAAGTTCATATATTTACGCATCTTGAAATCGATTGCATAATATGTGTGTACCAAAAAATCAATTTTACGTCTTAATTTAAGCTTGTAAAGATGTTCCATATACACTGTCGCCATTGCTATAGGAAACGGCTAGTTAGCATAAATATGTAAAGTTTATATTTTACGCAACTTGATATCGATTTCATAATATGTATGTACCAAAAAATCAATTTTACATCTTAATTTAAGATTGTGAAATTGCTCCAAATACACTGTCGCTATGGCTATACGACAACTCTATGACAACTCCAATAAAATCACAACGGCTAATTTGCATAAATATGTAAAGTTCATATTTTAACGCTACCTGATATCGATGGCATATTGTCTATGTACCAACAAATCAATTCTACGCCTTAATATAAGATCGTAAAATTGTTCCAAATACATTGTCGTTATGGCTGTAGGACAACTCTATGACAACTCCAATAACATCAAAGCGGCTAGTTAGCATAAATATGTAAAGTTCATATTTTTACGCTACCTGGTATCGATTGCATATTGTCTATGTACCAACAAATCAATTCTACACCTTAATTTAATATTGCAAAGTTGTTCCAAATACACTGTCGCTATTGCTATAGAACAACTCTGTGACAACTCCAATAACATCAAAACGGCTAATTTGCATAAATATGTAAAGTTCATATATTTACGCATCTTGAAATCGATTGCATAATATGTGTATACCAAAAAATCAATTTTACGTCTTAATTTAAGCTTGTAAAGATGTTCCATATACACTGTCGCCATTGCCATAGGACAACTCTATGACAACTCCAATAAACTCAAAACGATTTATTAGCAAAAATATGTGAAGTTCATATTTTTACGCTACCTGATATCGATTGCATAGTGTGTATGTATCAAAAAATCGATTCTACACCTTAATATAAGATTGTGAGATTGCTCCAAATACACTGTCGCTATGGCTATACGACAACTCTATGACAACTCCAATAACATCAAAACGGCTAGTTTGCATAAATATGTAAAGTTCATATTTTTACGCATCTTGATATCGATTGCATAATATGTATGTACCAAAAAATCAATTTTACATCTTAATTTAAGATTGTAAAATTGTTCCAAATACACTGTCGCTATTGCTATAGAAGAACTCTATGACAACTCCAATAAAATCAAAACGGCTAATTTGCATAAATATGTAAATTTCATATTTTTACGCTACCTGATATCGATGGCATATTGTCTATGTACCAACAAATCAATTCTACGCCTTAATATAAGATCGTAAAATTGTTCCAAATACATTGTCGTTATGGCTGTAGGACAACTCTATGACAACTCCAATAACATCAAAGCGGCTAGTTAGCATAAATATGTAAAGTTCATATTTTTACGCTACCTGATATCGATTGCATATTGTCTATGTACCAACAAATCAATTCTACACCTTAATTTAAGATTGTAAAATTGTTCCAAATACATTGTCGTTATGGCTATACGACAACTCTATGACAACTCCAATAACATCAAAACGGCTAGTTAGCATATATATTTAACGTTCATATTTTTACGCTACCTGATATCGATTGCATATTGTGTATGTACCAAAAAATCAATTCTACACCTTAATTTGAGATTGCAAAACTGTACCAAATACACTGTCGCTATTGCTATAGGACAACTCCATGACAACTTCAAAGCATCAAAACGGCTAATTTGCATAAATATGTAAAGTTCATATATTTACGCATCTTGAAATCGATTGCATAATATGTGTGTACCAAAAAATCAATTTTACGTCTTAATTTAAGCTTGTAAAGATGTTCCATATACACTGTCGCCATTGCTATAGGAAACGGCTAGTTAGCATAAATATGTAAAGTTTTTATTTTACGCAACTTGATATCGATTGCATAATATGTATGTACCAAAAAATCAATTTTACATCTTAATTTAAGATTGTGAAATTGCTCCAAATACACTGTCGCTATGGCTATACGAGAACTCTATGACAACTCCAATAAAATCACAACGGCTAATTTGCATAAATATGTAAAGTTCATATTT